>NC_142018.1:21167500-21352500 GCF_049901735.1 Notechis scutatus
AGCCAAAAACAAGCAAAACATCTTGATGGCTTCGCATTTTGCAGAATGAGACTATTAAAATCCTGCCTGTTGGATGAAGGTCCAAGGCACTGAATGCCAATATATTTGGTAGAAGGGACAACAACTGAGAAAGGGAGGTTTACAATATTGGAATTGTTGTAAATGCACAAGCAGGAAACTTTATACCGTTCTGGACAAATGGGTGTCCTATCTGTTCTTAAAGACCCCCAATGATTGAGCACCCACAACTTCTGGTGGCAAGCTGTTCCACTGGTTAACTCTTCTCCCCGCCAGGAAATTTCGCCTTAGTTCTAGGTTGCTTCTCTCCTCGAATTAGTTTCCATCCGTTTGAGTTTTCCCACCCCAAAAAATGGGCATCCTTCATGCCAGCCAGGCTTGTGTTCCACTACCCCTGCTTTGGGCATTGCCTTCAGCCTGTTTAACAACTCCAACCTCCATCCTGGCCAGTTGTGGTCCCCACCAAAATGCATTTTCTTTGCTTCCAGAGTCTCATCCTGAGCCTGGGTTTCTGGTGCCATTCCTCCCTGACCCCTCCCCGCTTCCTCTTCCATCCCATCCTGGGCTCTGCAAAACACATTCAGAAGTCCCGCTTCGCTCGTCTTTTTTCTCACAGACTCTGATCAGCCAGTTTCCTACTGTTTTCCTCCTGGCCAGGGGCCAAAGCTCAAAAAACGCAGCTGCTCTAGAGGCGGTGCACAAGCCAGGAGGAAGGATTTCCCTTTGGGCTGCATTGCACACCACGGGGATATTCCACACACACACCCCATCCTTTCCCTCCCCAGCCCTCCCTCCCCGTTGGCTAGAGATTTTCCAAAACCTTCCAAAATCCTGGCTTGGAGAACAACTTCAAAGAAGCAAACAAGTGAGCCTTTTTTAAAAAAATAAAGGATTGAAAGTGGATGGAGCCCTTTGCCTTCTCTCCCTCCTACGGGAATTCCTTTTTAGACAAGGGACTCTGCAAAAAAAAAAAAAAAAGCCAACCCAGTTCTAGGCTACATAAGCAGAGGGATAGAATCAAGACCACATGAAGTGTTAATACCACTTTACAATGCTGATAAGGCCACACTGGAAATCCTGCATCCAGTTTTGGTCACCACAATGTAAAAAAAGATGTTGAGACTCTGGAAAGAGGGCAGAGAAGAGCAACCAGGATGATGAGGGGACTGGAGGCTAAAACATACGAAGAAAATGGTTGCAGGAACTGGGCCTGGCTAGTCTAGGGAAGAGAAGGACCAGGGGAGACAGGAGAGCAGCCTTCCAATATTTGAGGGGCTGCCCCAGAGAGGAGGAAGGGGTCAAGCTATTTTCCAAAGCCCCCAAAGGCTAGACAAGGAACAAGGCATGGAAACTCATCAAGGAGAGAAGCAGCTTAGAACTAAGGAGAAATTTCTTGATAGTGGGGACAATCAATCAGTGGAACAACTTGCCTCCAGAAGTTGTGAATGCTTCAACACTGGAAGTTTTTAAGAAGAGATTGGACAACCGTTTGTCTGAAGTGGCGTAGGGTTTCCTGCCTAAGCAGGTGGTTGGAGTAGATGACCTCCAAGGTCCCTTCCAACTCTGCTATTCTATTCTAAACTTGCTGGTTTGAAAAAGGGAGGGAGGGAGGGAGGGGAGAGAGAGAGCGAGAGAGCACAGCACTGCCTTCAACTGACATTTGGGGGGGAGAGATTAGCAGAGGATAATGTTTCTTGCCATGCTGTGAATAGCTTGAGCTGCTCTTGTCTGTTTGTTGTGTTGCTGTGAAAAATGCAAAGCCAGCCTTCCCCCTCACCCTTTCGGCTACTCAGCTGGCAACCCAGGAATGTAAAGTCCAGACGGTTAAAATAAGAGGAGGAGGCAGGAGTGGGATTCAAATTTCTTAACAACCAGTTCTGTGGGCATGGACTAATTTGTGGGTGTGGCTTAGTGGTCATGTGACTGGGTGGGTGTGGCTTGTACGTAAATACTGTAAATATTTATGTAAATATTGTGTGTGTGTGTGTGTGTGTATATGTATGTATGTATGTATGTATGTATATATGTATATATGTATATATATAGGAGGAGGAGAGGAGGAGGAGGAGGAGGAGGAGGAGGAGGAGGAGGAGAGGGAGAAGAAGGAGGAGGAAGAGGAGAGGGAGGAGGAGGAGGAGGAGGAAGAGGAGGAGGAGGAGGAGGAGGAGAGGGAGAGAAGAAGAGGAGGAGGAGGAGGAGGAGGAGGAGGAGGAGGAGGAGGAGGAGGAGGAGGAGGAGGAGGAGGAGGAGGAGGAAGAGGAGAGGGAGAAGGAGGAGGAGGAGGAGAGGGAGAAGAAGGAGGAGGAGGAGGAGGAGGAGGAAGAGGAGAGGGAGAAGGAGGAGGAGGAGGAGGAGAGGGAGAAGAAGGAGGAGGAGGAGGAGGAGGAGAGGAGAGGGAGGAGGAGGGGGAGGAGGAGAGGGAGAAGAAGGAGGAGGAAGAGGAGAGGGAGGAGGAGGAGGAGGAGAGGAGAAGAAGAAGGAGGAGGAGGAGGAGGAGGAAGAGGAGAGGGAGAAGGAGGAGGAGGAGGAGGAGAGAGGGAGAAAAAAGCTGGACTGAGACTCTGGCATAAATCCTCGCATTGCACAACCTGTGAATGGAGGCCTCCTGGTTGGTTTGTCAAGACAGCCTCCCCTTGAGCTGATCTCCCCCACCCAACCCCAACCCCTCCTCTCTCAGCCAAACCAAAAAAGGGGGAGAGTTAATTGGCACCCAGCTTGCCTGGTGACTACCTGGAGAGGGGGCGCTTGAGGTCTTCCAGGGACAGTCTCTGCCTGGCTGTCCATTTGCAAGTCAGTGAAAGGAGGAACTTTGCCCTCAGGGGGGAACAAAGGGAGGAAATGGGACATTTGAGAGAGAGAGAGAGAAAACTTGCATAAACAAACTCTGCTCTCCCCCCCCCCCTCAGCCAGAAATGCAAAGAGCAAACAATCAATCAGAATAGAGCTGGAAGGGACCTTGGAGGTTCTCTAGTCCAACCCCCTCTGTTCAAGCAGGAGTACCAGCTCCTTTTCACAAAAAAAGTCTGTGGGGAAAAAAAAAACTGGTTGTAAGTCCCGTGTTCAATCCCCCTTGTAACTTTGTAGGGTCCCTAAATGGAGGTGGGGCTCAGCCTGGCTCTCAAATCTGCCTTGTCACTCATCTTCCTTTTCATGCGCCCATCAGGCCTATTTCGACACAAGCCCAGGTCGGCCAACCTCCTCCTTGCAAAGTGGCCTCCCACCCATCTGGTCCCAGGCTGAGGTCACAATTTGGGGAGGGGGGTGCTTCCTTGTTGGTAGGTTGACACCAAACACAACATAGAAGGCCCCCAGTTCCTCTTTTCCGTTCCTTCTAACAAAACCAGGGATCAGCAGTGGATTAGGGTCTCAAGGTCTCTCTCTCTGTCTCTGTCTCTCTCCCTCCCCCCTTCCCTCCCTCTCTCATTCTCTCTCCCTCTCTCTTTCTCTCATTCTCTCTCCCTCTCACACACACTCTCCCTCATTTTCTCTGTCTCTTTTTTTCTTTCTCTCAGCTCATTCTCTTCCCCTCTCTCTCATTCTCCCTCCCTCTCTCATTCTCTCTTTCTTTCTCTTATTCTCTCTCTCTTTCTCTAATTCTCTCTCTCTCTCTCATTCTCTCTCTCTCTCTCTCTCTCATTCTCTCCCCTCTCTCATTCTCTTTCATTCCCTCCCGTCTTTCACACACACTCTCTCATTCTCTCTGTCTCATTCTCTCCCTCTCTCACACACACTCTCCCTCATTTTTCTATCTTTCTTTCTTTCTCTCTTGCTCATTCTCTTCCCCTCTCTCTCATTCTTCCTCTCTCTCTCATTCTCTCTCTCATTCTCCCCCCCACACACACACTCTCTCTTTCTCTCTCTCATTCTCTCCTTCTCTCTCTCATTCTCTTTCTCTCGTCCTTCTCTCTCACTCTCATTCTCTCTCACTCTCTCACACACACACTCTCTTTCTCTCTTTCTCTCTCTCTTTCTCTCCCTCTCTCTCTCATTCTCTCTCTCTCATCTTTCTCTCTCTCACTCTCATTCTCTCTCACTCTCAATCTCTCTTTCTCTCATTCTCTCTCCCTCTCACACACACTCTCCCTCATTTTTTCTGTCTCTTTCTTTCTTTCTTTCTTTCTCTCTTGCTCATTCTCTTCCCCTCTCTCTCATTCTTCCTCCTACTCTCATTCTCTCTCTCATTCTCTCCCCCTCTCTCACACACACACTCTCTTTCTCTCTCTCATTCTCTCTCTCTCATCCTTCTCTCTCTCACTCTCATTCTCTCTTTCTCTCATTCTCTCTTTCTCTCATTCTCTCTCTCTCACATACACACACTGTCTCTCTCCTCTCCCCACCACTGCAATGGTCAAGGCCCTTGACCTCAGAGGCTAAGCCCAGATGGACCTGGGGGGGGGGTCAAGTTCAACTTGGTGGACTGCATGAACTTTCCCCCCAAAAGGAAGGAATTAAAAACAGCTTTCTTTCTTTCCCCAGCCCAACCATGACAATAACAACCCTGGGCATTTTCTCCAGAGCTGGGAGCGGTGGGGCTGGTCTCCCCAAACTTTCACTCCAGGCAAACAACGTAGCCGTTGTCCAGAGAGAACCAAGCAAGGTGAGCGCCTCTCGTCTTCCAGGACATTTCTAAACCCCTCCAAAGCAATCATAATAGTAACAACAACTGGAGCACCCCTTGAACGCTATCAGCATTGACAAAATCCCCATTGGTCAATTGCAATTGGCAGCTTTACCTGGGACAGCTTAACACCTTGCAAGGAGACTTTTACAACCCCCAAACAACATCTGCCCGTCCCAAATCCCTGGGAAGGATTGGATGGGTAGATAAAAATGCCAATCCAGTCTGAACCTCTGTCTGATCATGCCACCAATCACAACAACAACAACAACAACAACAATAATAATATTGGCATTGACAAAATCCCCATCAGTCAATTGCAAAAGGAAGTTTGACACCCTTCTACAAGACTTCTACTACCATCCAACATCTGCCCAGCCCAGCTCCTTGGGAAGGACTGGATAGGTGGATAAAAATGCCAACTCCAGTCTGAACCTCTGTCTGATCGTGTGTGCAACAACCAACCACAATAATAATATTGGCATTGACAAAAATCCCCATTACAAAAGGCAGCTTGACAACCTGCTACAAGACTTTTACTACCACTCAACAACAACAACAACGTCTGCTCTTCCCAGATCTTTGGGAAGTACTGGATAGGTGGATACAAATGTCACTTCCAGTCTGAACATCTGGCTGAGAGGGCAGAGGAACTGTGACAATGACAACCACACCAGTCAATTGCCAAAGGCAGCTTTTGACTGGCTGCTGCTTACAGGAGTCTTTAAAGGGGATGGAAGAACATCTGTCCCAGCTCCTTGCGAAGGACTGGATAGATAGGAGGGTAAAAACATGCCCATTCCAGTCTGAACATCTGGCTGACCCTGCAACCAGCCATAACCTGGACCTGTTTTTCCAAGCCAACGTCCAGCCCACGGACGAATGCAAACCTTCCCCACACAATCTGGAGCCCACCGAGCGATTCCCTTACATTTTTTCTGATAAAAGTTTCGGAGCAAATCAAACAACCCCACCTCTTCCTCCTGGTCCCAAACTTGCATGGAATTTAAAGACAGGGGTGTTTGTTGTTTTTTTGCTTCCACGTGCAAACCTCGTGGAAAGGGGGGGGGCGAGATTCATCCGCTTTTACATATCCAAAAACCAGGCCTTTGTAAGCGGGTGGGGGCGAGGGGGACAGGGAGGGGAGACTATCTATCTATCTCTCATTATCTATCTCTCATCTATCTATCACCTCTCCTCTCTCCCATTCTCTCTATCATCTCTCTGTCTATCTCTCATCTCTCTCTCTCTCATCTCTCATCTCTATCTATCACCTCTCTCTCCTTTCTCTCTTTTATCTATCTATCTATCTCTCGTTATCTATCTGTCATCTATCTATCACCTCTCTCTTCTCTCTGTTTCTCTCTCTCTCAATCTATCTTTCTATCATCTCTCTATCATCTCTCTCTCTCATCTATCTAGTTATCTATTTCTCTATCTATCTAATCCATCTCATCCATCTCTCTCCTTCTCTGTATCTCTCTTTCCCTCTTTCCCCCTCTCTCTCTACATACACACAAACACACACACACACACACACACATGTATTTCTGTATCATCTCTATCATCTTTCTCTTTCTTTCTCTCTATAATCTCTCTCCGTCTTTCTGTCTTTTCTGCCTGCCTGCCTGTTTCTGTCTGTCTGTCTGTCTGTCTGTCTGTCTGTCTGTCTATCTATCTATCTATCTATCTATCTATCTATCTATCTATCTATCTATCTATCTATCTATCTATCTATCTATCTATCTATCTCCGGGGGCGTTTTTTCCTTTGCAAAAAAGCAAAACAAAACACCCAAATTTTAGACAACTCACGGAGCGGGTCGCGATTCACACGGATTATTATTTTTTTTTCCTTTCCTTTTTAGAATTCCGACGGAACTGCGCGGCGCGTCTACTCAGAGGAGTAAATCGAATCGTTTCCCCCAACTGCGGCCGGGGGCGGGGGGCTCCGTGAAATCTTCCTTTAACCGTTTCTCCCCGGCTGCTTACATGCCCCTCCACATCCGTGCACCCCCCAATAAACACACACACACACACACACACAAACGGTGTGGGCGGCGTGCTCCCAACTTTATCTGCGAAAGGAACTCGCGGGTGTCGGCTACGCTGCGCGTTCCTTTTCCTGCCCGACTTGGAAGAAAACAAATCTCAGTTTTTCACACACACACACACACACACACACACACCGACCAGAAGCCCCACCAAAGTCCTATTTTACAAACCCCCGCGCCAAAAAACGGAGGACCCCGGAGAAATAATTTCAACCGAAGACGAAGAATTGAGCTTTTGTGGGGGGAATGGAGAGAGAAAAAGAGGCGCCGGCGAAGCGAAGATCTGCATGCGGCCTCGGTTAGTCCCGGGTTTTTTTACAAGGGACGTTTTTTTGAACGCCAGATCCGGAAAAAACTTTGATCAAAAATGATCTTAACTGTCCGGAATTTTACATAATTTTTACAATCTCAGGAGGAGAGGAGGAAAAATATAGGTTTAATCCACCGACAATTAAAAAAGGAAAAAGAAAGAAAGCAAATGTTTGAAGAGGTTGGAGACCGTTTTATTTATCTTTTGCTACCAAAAGCTGATTTTTCTACTAAGCAAGTTTTACAAAAACCAGCAAGGAGACGGTAGGTTCTAAAGGGTTCACTTTAGAAATACCAGAAGGCACCCCAAAAAGATGCACAGAAAGGGAGATTTGGGGTGCTCAATGCTGCTCAGAGGTGCTGGAGCTACGGATTTAATGAAAGAAAGAAAGGAGAAAGAAATAAGAAAGAAAGAAAGAAAGAAAGAAAGAGAGAGAGAGAGAGAGAGAGAGAAAGAAAAAAAGAAAGAAAAAAAGAAGGAAAGAAGGAAGAAAAAAGAAAGAAAGAAAGAAAGAAAGAAAGAAAGAAAGAAAGAAAGAAAGAAAGAAAGAAAGAAAGAAAGAAAGAAAGAAAGAAAGAAAGAAAGAAAGAAAGAAAGAAAGGGCACACCGGAGTCTTTAAAAAAAAAACAGCTGAGATTTCCTTGAAAATGAATGTTTCTTTTTAAAAAAAATAAAATGAAAGAAACTTAACCAGGTAAAGATCTGTTTTGTGATTTAGGATGGAAGGCAAATGGATATTTCTAAGGTATTCCGGAAGTGCATCTGCTTATGAGCTATGCAAAAATAATAATAATAATATTTTAAATTTACCTTTGGAGCTTTTTTTCGTGGGTCTGGATAGGTCACGATGTTCTTCCGCTCCTTCCTTTCGCGGTCCAAAGGCTTTGGGGAATCGTGGCAGTCAAAAGGTGAGCAAGCTGGTTCCAGGAACCAAACAGGAGGTTTTTTTGGAAGAGAGAAATAGGCCCTTGGAAAGAGGGGAAGGTGCAGAACAGAAGGCCTGGAAGTTTTCTCCTGCTCCCCAGCAGCTCTTCGGCAGAAATAAAATAGCCAAAATTAGAAAGGAGAAGAAGCAAAACTAGGGGTTGAGGGTAAAAGGGAAAGGTGTGTTGTTGTTTTTTCCCCAAACCTGCAGGTTCCTGCCTTCCACAGGTTCTTTGACAGGTTGTTGTTTTTTTCTGCAGCCTTGAAACTGCCCTATAATTTTAAATTTAATTTTTTTAAATTTAAAATTGACAATTTAAAAAAAAGAAGAAGAAAGAAAGAAAAGAGGAGAGAAAAATCGGCAAATAAAAAAAAACCAGGCCTAGTGTGTCCTTTCCCAAACAATAAACTTTTAATGCTAAAGCAGTTATATAACCAAAGGCTGTACATTGTCATCTGTGGTTTTTTTTTCTTTTTGTTAGAAAATGAAATTGTGCGGGTTTTTTTAAAAAAACGGGATTCTTTCTTTTTTTTCTTCTTCTCATAAATATTGTTCAGTTCCCGGCACTTGTCTCAATAATTAAATTACAAATGATAAATATGGCATCATGGATATGTATTTACACACAAAAGAGGTATTACAAAAAGGCAACTGTTTATACTAAACTGCCAGGGTGAAATTAATATCACACTTTTTTTTTCTCATCGTAAAAAATAGACTGAATGACACCCCTTCCCATTTCTGCCATTAAGAAGAAAATACATTCACAACAGAAAGGAAAAGGAAAAAAAGAAAGAGGGAGGGAAGGGAGGGAAGAGAGAGAGAGAGAGAAAGGAAGAAAGGGGGAAGGAGGGAGAGAGGAGAGAAAGAGAAGAAAGAGAAAGAAAGAAAGAAAGAAAGAAAGAAAGAAAGAAAGAAAGAAAGAAAGAAAGAAAGAAAGAAAGAAAGAAGGAAGGAAGGAAGGAAGGAAGAAAGAAAGAAAGAAAGAAAGAAAGAAGGAAGGAAGGAAGAGAAGAGAAAGAAAGAAAGAAAGAAAGAAAGAAAGAAAGAAGGAAGAGAAAGAGAAAGAAAGAAAAAGAAAGAGAGAAAGAGAAAGAAAGAAAGAAAGAAGAAAGAGAAAGAAAGAGGATGGGGAGGAGGGAAGGAGAGAAAGAAGAGAGAGAAAGGGAGAAAGAGGGAGGGAGGAGAGAGAATGAAAGAAAGAGAAAGAAAGAAAGAAAGAAAGAAAGAAAGAAGAAAGAAAGAAAGAAAGAAAGAAAGAAAGAAAGAAAGAAAGAAAGAAAGAAAGAAAGAAAGAAAGAAAGGGGAGGGAAGGAGAGAAAGAAGAGAGAAAGGGAGAAAGAGGGAGGGATGAGAAAGAATGCAAGAAAGAAAAGAATGGGAAGAAAGGAAAGAAAGAGGAGGGGGAGGAGGAGAAGGGAAGGAGAGAGGGAGAGAGAGAACATACGACTTTGGCAAGTTTAAAAACTGTTGTTTTTTTCTTTCTACTTTTAACCATCACAACTAAGGCCAAGAGAAACCATCTGCTTCGTTTCTGAACATCCCACCGAAGAAAACAGGGGCTGCAAGACGGGTGCAAAAAATGAAATATCCACTCCAGTCAGTTACAAAAGATAAGGAAAGGAAAGAAAAGAAAAGAAGGAAAGAAAACGGGGTGCAAGAACGAACTAGGAGAATTGGGGTTTTTTTTTAAAAAAAAAAAAACCAAAGAAACGAAAGAAAACAAAACTGAAAGAAACACTCAACGCGCAGAAAGAAAACCAGCGAATCCTGAGAACAGCAGAGATGATTTTTAAGTCCAGCCTCTGACGCCCCCCCAGTGAGAGGGTGAGAGAGAGAGAGAGAGAGACACACACACGAGGGAGGAGGCTGCTCCCTGACACACACACCCTCCCCACTGTCCTTCTTCCTTTTGGCAATCCTTTTGTTTTGTTTTGTTTTGTTTTGTCCAGTAAAATCCAACCGCAGCAGCAGCAGCAGCAGGCCAGGCGGGATGGCTGGCTGTCCTTTGATGTGTCTCTGGAGAATCAAAGCGAGGAGGGAAGGAGGGCAGGCCCCTCCCTCCTCAGACATACCATTCATTGAAGTTGGGGGGCAGACCTGGGTTGGGGTTGTTGGCCGTCTGAACAGTGGAGGAGGAAGAAGAAGAAGGGGCAGCTTTCCCGGAGTCCTTAGTGGGGTCAGCAACGAGGGCTGGGGGCGTGGAGGATTCATAGCCAGAACTGGCTGCAGGGGACGATTCGGAGCTCTGCGTTTCGTGGACCTGAAAAGGAAAGAGAGAGACCGAGAGAGAGTCAGAAAAGAGAGAGACAGACAGACAGACAGACAGAAACAGAAAGAGAGAGACACAGAGGGAGTCAGAAAGAGAGAAAGATGGAGAGACACAGAGACACAGAGACACACACACAGAGAGAGAGAGAGGGAGTCAGAGACAGAGAAAGACAGAGAGACAGAGAATCTGTTTATTTATTTCATCGATACCTTTGGCTGCCCGTCTCATGGGCAGCTGGCAGTGCAAACCAGATAAAAACAGAGCCAATAATTATAAAGAGAAGTAGATAAAGGGAGCAGCCCAAGAACACATTCACACATACCTCCCCATTGGGAGGAGAGAGAGGGGGAGAAGAGAAGGAGAGAGAGAAGAAGAGAGAAAGAAGAGGGGACAAGCTTAAAGCAACCCTCGGCCCCCTTCAATAGATTTTTGAAGCAAACCAGCAAAAATAAAAAAGACCCCCCAAAATCTAGAATGAATCAAAACAATAAAGGATCCTAGAGGGAAAAAATTGTATTTGTTTTTGCATGTATAAGAGACAGACAGACAGACAGACAGACAGACAGACAGACAGACAGACAGACAGGAGCGGGGATAAACTGAAACCAAACTCCAATTCAAAAGATTTTTGACCTGAATCAGAGAAAGAAAGAAAAAAGGCCCCCAGCCCAAATTAAATTCAGTATGAACCAAAACAATATACGGGATTCTGGAGGAAAAAAATTGACCTGCCCTGCAAAAAAAAACACACCCCAAGGCCTCCAGCAGATCTGCAGGGTGACCACTCCCAGGCATTACCCTTGACTGATACTCAGGAGTAAGGCAAATGACCTTGGAAGGGATTTATATTTCAGAAGCTTACATCCATGCAGGAGAAAATGCAGCTACTAACTCCTGCTTCTGGACATCCAACAGAAAGTGTGGATTTTAAAAAAAGATTATATGCATAGATGAGATAGATAAACCAGGGAGCAGTCCGTGAAGGTGAAATGTGTTGCAGCCAAAGGCAAAATAAAACAGGAATTTAAATCAAACAGGAAAATTCCTAGTCTGGCCAGAGTCTCAGACTGCCTTTATTTTTATTAAAAAAAAAAAAAAAAAACCAGTAGAATAATAAAAGTTTGCAAAGTTCTTTTTAGGTTCCTTTCTCTGACCCGAATGCTTATCTCAAAGGCCAAAGTACAGGCAGCCCTGGACTACCCAACAGCCCATTTAGTGGCCATTCAAAGTTACAACAGCCCTAAGAAAAATAACTTGTGTTTTTCACACATCCCTGTGGTCAAAATTCAGGCACTTGTGGCCACTGACTCATAATTACGACAGTGGCAGTGTCCCTTCGTTGACCTTCCACCAGGCAAAATCTACGGGGAAACCAGATTAATTGAACAGCCATGTGACTAACCTAAGAATGGCTGCAACTCGCTTAACGACAGGGTCAAAGAGAGTCAGAAAATGGGACAAAAGCCGCTTAAGTAATATCTCACATAGCAGAGATATTATGTGGAGCGCAATTGTGGTCATAACAGGAGGACTATCTGCATACAAGTGTCCATGGATTCTGTATTGTGCTGAAAGGAGTTGTTGTTATATAAGTAATAATAGCTAAAAATAAATTAAGGCACCTAGAAGACCATAATATGTAGTATTAGCAGACTAAAATAAATTAAGGCACCTAGAAGACCATAATATGTAGAAATAAACAACTGTTTGGGCACAGAGACATACCAGTAATAAAATACATTAACTATGTTGTACTCTTTGTATAAATTATTTGTATTGGCATGCTACTAAGTTGTAGAGTGTAACTGTATACACAAACACCCATGCAATCTGCTTTCATGTATAAATAGATTTCTGTTCAGGAAGAATGAGAAAGAGAGAGCACTTGTGTGCAATTACACACCCACAAACACACACGGAAGATGAAGTGGGATATCTTTTACGATTCTGCAAGAATTATTATTATTATTTTTTGTTTAATTCTACACAATCAAAACCCAAAGTGACACATAAAAAGACGGGAGCACCAACATTTTCACGCATTGTTACGATCAGAACGGTTACCTTCATATGTTTCCTTAAGGAACTGGGGTGAGTGTAAGATTTATCGCAAACTTTGCACACGTAAGGCTTGTCCGAGGTATGGACGTGCATGTGTTTCTTTCGGTCGCTGCTGTTCGCAAAACGCCGGTCGCAGCCTTCAAATTCGCACTTGAAGGGTTTCTCTCCTGCAGATGGACAGGAACAAGGGGGAGATCAGAGGGGGCAACTTTCACACTTTGCTCCTTGCCTGTTTCTCTCTCTCTCTATTTCTCTCTCTCTCTCTCTCTCTAACTTCAATTCCTGAATCATTTTTGCTTTCTATTTTTTCCCATTCTGCTTTTTTTTCCAGGAATACACTGGAAGGAGGGGGGGAGGGAGAGAAAAAGAGAAAAGAGGGAGGAGGACGAGAGAGAAGAAGGAGGGAGGAAGGAAGGAAGGAAAAAAGAGAGAAGAGGAAGGAAGGGAAGAAGGAAGAGATGGAGGAAGGAAGGAAGGAGGGAGGAAGGAAGAAAGGAGAGAAGGCGGAAAGAAAAGAAGGGAAAAGGGAAGGAAAGAAGGAAGGAGGAAGGAAGGAAGGAAGGAAGGAAGGAAGGAAGGAAGGAAGGAAGGAAGGAAGGAAGGAAGGTCAAATTGGGTTGTTGACAATTAAATGGCCATTGTGCCTTTAATCCTGGGGTTATCACTTGCAACCAGCCAGTCTTGGAAAAGATTAAGAAACTGACTTTGGAGCGATTTATGAATTATAAACAGAAGAGAAAAAGAAATAGAAATGGCCAGCCTTTATTTCTGGAGCGACTCAGGGAGAATTCCAGAAAATGCTAGAACATAACATTATTGGCTGCTTCCAATTTAATTTTCTTTTTCTTTTAGTGGAACTAAAGCCTTTCTCCCCCCAAAAAAAAAAAAAAAAGCAGGGAGAAAGGAAAAAAAAGAATACTCGGAG
Organism: Notechis scutatus; assembly: GCF_049901735.1. Lineage (NCBI taxonomy): Eukaryota > Metazoa > Chordata > Lepidosauria > Squamata > Elapidae > Notechis > Notechis scutatus. The sequence continues at coordinate 21,180,684 of NC_142018.1, forward strand.
CAAAAAAGTATCACTGATTTAATTAGAAGATGTGCCAATCAAGTCATTAAAAGAGAGCGGAAGTGAGAGAAAATGAGATTTCATTTGCATCTCTATGGTTCGCTTAGCCGACTGTCTGAACAAGTCGCTTTCAAAAAAAAAAAAAAAGCAATCCACACACACCTCCAATGAATGCGCCCCTCCCCCTTGGACTCATAGGACGCCCCCCAATCAGGAGGGGGGGAGGCGGAGAGCAACGAGACGGGAAAGCTAAGGAGGCCGAAAGAAGAAAGTTTCCGGAATTTCATTTGGGAAGGAAACAAAAATACCCCGCTTGAAAACAAAATCACCCACACCCACGTAGGTTGAAAAAAAAAAAAAATAAAATAAAATAAACCTGGCAGTTCCGGATTGAAATTGACAAAACAAATCGGCTGCCGGCGCTGAAATTGGCCAGCCTGGAGGATTTAAAAAAAAAAAAAAAGCATTTCAGTCCCGATTTCAACAATCCGGAATGAAAACAAGCCCAAATACACCCCGTGGTTTCTCTGCGGTTTCTTTCCCACCCACCCCCGGCCCCATTTCTTCTTCCCTCGCCCCTCTCTGGCCCCCAACGCCCCCTCCCCCAAAAACTCCTTTTGCATCTTTCCCCAGTTCCTCTCTCTCTCTCTCTCTCTCTCTCTCTTGCAACCTCTTCCACCAGCCCCGTTTCCTATTTCCCAGCTGCGGGTTTCACGAAATCCACACACACACCCTTTTTCCCCCACCCCCGCGAAATCCCCCCAAACGAAACCGGGTTGGGTTTTTGTTTTTGTTTTTCGGTCGTCGGAAAGCCGAGATCGAGCGCAAACCAGGTTTCAAACAGGTTGAGAGCCTCAAGGGAGCCCCGTCGGACGGAGCTGGGGGGGTTCTCTCTCTCTCTGTCTCTCTCTGTCTCTCTTTTTCTCTCTTTCTCTTTTCTCTCTCTCTCTCTTTCTGCCTTTCTGTCTTTCTCTTTTTTCTCTTTCTCTCTCTTTCTGTCTTTTGTCTCTCTCTTTTCTCTCTTTCTGTCTCTTTCTCGCTCTCTCTTTTCTCTCTCTTTCTGTCTTTCTCTTTTTCTCTCTCTCTCTTTCTGTCTTTTCTCTCTCTCTTTTCTCTCTTTCTGTCTCTGTCTCTTTCTCTTTTTCTCTTTCTGTCTCTTTTCTCTCTCTCTTTCTTTCTGTCTCTTTCTGTCTTTCTCTTTTTCTCTTTCTCTCTCTCTTTCTCTCTCAGTCTTTCTATCTCTCTCTTTTCTCTCTTTCTGTCTCTTTCTCGCTCTCTCTTTCTCTCTCTTTCTGTCTTTCTCTTTTTCTCTCTCTCTCTTTCTGTCTTTTTCTCTCTCTCTTCTCTCTTTCTGTCTCTGTCTCTTTCTCTTTTTCTCTTTCTGTCTCTTTCTCTCTCTCTCTTTCTTTCTGTCTCTTTCTGTCTTTCTCTTTTTCTCTTTCTCTCTCTCTTTCTCTCTCAGTCTTTCTATCTCTCTCTTTTCTCTCTTTCTGTCTCTTTCTCTGTCTCTCTCTCTTTCTTTTTTTTCTTACCTGTGTGGGTCCTTTTATGGATTTTGAGGTTCTCGGACCGGGCGAAAATCTTCCCGCATCCCGGGAAAGGGCAGGGAAAGGGTTTCTCGCCCGTGTGGACGCGGATGTGGTTGACCAGTTTGTATTTGGCCTTGAAGGATTTGCCTTGGCGGGCGCACTCGTCCCACAAACACACGTGGCTGTTCTGCTCGGGACCCCCGACGTGCTCCAGCGTGACGTGGGTGACCAGTTCGTGCATGGTGCTGAACTGCCGGTCGCAAGGCTTCTTGGACCGCCCCGCCGGCTGCGGCGGCGGCGGCGGCTCTTCCAACCACTTGCAAGCCAGTTCTTGCTTCACCGGTTGCCGCATGTAGCGGAAGAAAGCGCCCGGTCCCGCGTGGGGGTGATGGTGGTGGTGGTGGTGGTGATGATGGGGTCCCGCCACGTTCACCGGCCCGTAGTTGGGGAAGGGCGGCGCCGCCCCGTAAGCGTCCGCTCTGGGGCTGGAGACCCCCCGGTAGGAGTCCGGCCGGCCGAAAAATTCTCCGCGCAAACCCAGATGCAGCTGGCCGCTCTCCACGGGAGTCGACGGGGAAGGCAGCCCGGCCACGTTCTGCTCGTGCAAGCCGGGGAAAAGCAAGTAGCCCCCCGCGCCGTCCGCCAAGCCGCCCGGCGCGTGGAGTCCGCCCGGCGGGTTGCTGCCGAAAAGGCCGTGCTGAGCCGGGGAGCCGCCGGGGGTCCCGCTGGGCCCTCCGCCGCCGCCGCCTCCGCTCGAGGGCGCTTCGGCCAGGGCGCAGCCCCCGCGGTTGCGGAAGAGAAAGTCCCGCGTGGAATTGAAGGCGGCCACGTAAGGAGAAGGCACCTGGCCGGCGGCGGCGTGAGGGGGCGGCGGGTGATGGGGGTTGTGGTGGTGGTGGTGGTGCGGGTGATGGGGGTGCGGATGATGGGTCGTGGGGTGGTGGTGGTGCGCGAAGCCCGAAGCTTGCGGCGTGAAGGCGGATCCCTGCCCCGAGGCCAGCTCGTGGGCGGCGGGGTTGAGTTTGAAGGAAGGCTCGGCGAACGGAGGGTGGTTGAGCCCCAGGGCCACGTCGTGCGGGTGGGGCCGAGAGGCCGCGAAGCCCCCGACCCCCAAGGTGGGGAACTGGGGCCCGCCGTCCAGCAGCATGGCCATCGTCCTCCCTTCAGGCGGCCGCGAGGGTGCGTCGATCCACGGCACCCGCTCCTCTCTCTCGCCTCTTCCTTCCGTGGGCGCCGGAGGGGACGCCGCCGCCCCCCGTTCCCCTCCGACCGACGCGGAGCCCGCTCCGAGCCCCCTTCTTCGCCTCCTCCGGCCTGGGCTGTGGCCTCCCCCCTCCGGCCTCGGCGTCCTCCTTCCCCTCCGCTGCCCCCCACCAGATCCTCCCGCCGCCTGGAGATCAGCCCCGCCACACAATAGCCGGGCTGGCAGGGGGGCTGGCGAGGCGGCTCCGCCACGGCCACATTCACACGCGCGCCCGACCTGACCTGGCGTGGGGAGAAGCAGCAGCAGCTGAAGAAGAAGAAGAAGAAGAAACAGAAGAAGAAAAAGAAAAGAGAGTCGGGCAGCGCGGGTGGAAAAACCCCACCCACCCGTCCCCGGAGGACCAAGGACGGCGATGCCCCAGAAGGAGAAAAATCCGGGGTCGCCCCCCGCGCTGCCCCCTCCAGGAGGGGGTTCCCCGCCGCCTGCCTTCTCCGTAGGGCGCCCTCCGCTTCGGCGGAGCGACGTCCTGGCACTGGCTGGGCTCGGCCGCTTCTCCCGGGCTAACCCAGAGGGAAGCAGCCGAGGGAGGGGGCTCCGAGGAGCGAAGAGCGGGTGGGGGGGGGGGAGGAGAGAGGGAGACCCAACTCCGGGTGGGGGGAGGAGGGGGGGGCACGTCTGGGCCAGCCAATGGGGAGCCAGCCAGCCGGTTGTCACCTGACCTTCCACCCGGGATGCCCATTGGCCCTCCCGGACGGACGGACAAGCTCTGCCTGTCTTGGAAATGGCAGCTGGCGGTCCGGGCCCGGGCCGTGATTGGACGGGCGCCCCTCTCCGTGGGGCGCAGGTAAGGTGAAAGGCTCCCCCGCCCCGCACGCACACACGCCGCCCCCTCCGCCCGCAGCGTTTTGTTTACTGGAGATGCGACGGTGCGGGGGGGGGGAGGTGCTCGCGCATCCTCCCCCTTCGCCGCCCATCCTCCCCACCAGAGTGGGGGTCTTTGCAAGCGCTGAGCCAGTTCGAAGCCCCGCCACTTGCTCGCCTTTGGCCTGGATGCCACCCACCCCCTCCTCTTCCTCTTCCTCCTCCTCCTCTTCCTCCTCCTCCTCCTCCTCCTCCTCCTCTTCCTCCTCGCCGGCCGCTCCGAAGTGATTCAATTGCCACCGTAATTCTGATTATTCGTGATTTTTGTTTTCCCCCTCTTGGTTTGATTTTGCCGTCCTGTGACTTTTATTTTTGGGCTCGGAGAAGCCGAGGGCGGACGGCCCGGGGAGGGAAGCCCCCTAAAGCCGGGGAGAAAGGGGACTCCTCCCCGACCGGAGGAGGAGGAGGGAGGATTTCACGGAGAAAAGGGAGTGAGGGGGGGAGAGATCTTCCCGGCGTGGAAAGTCTCTGAGCGACCAGATCGTGGCCTCCGTCCTCCGAACCGTTTTGGGTTCCGTGACCCGGCCTTTCCGATCCTCTAGGGAGGGGCGAGCAGGGGAAAAAAGTCCCCCAGTGGAGTCGCCACGCGAAGCGAAAAGCGCTCGGCAAAGGCGGATGCGTGGAGCTCGGGGAGACACACGCGAGTCTCTAGAGAAAGAAGTGGGGGGATCCTGGGTGCTTTCTGAGTCTGGCTGTTTTCAAGCTCAAGAGCATTAAAAAAAAAAAAAACCATTTCGACCCCGGGCTACAAATATTCTCCTTTAAAAGGAGGCGTTTCTTAAAGTTTGGGCGTGAACCCGGGTTTGCTCTCTGCTGGGGGGGCTTTTATCTTTTTTTTCCCCGAACCCGAAGAGAGGAGACAGTTGTGGGTTGGGGCTGGGTCGGGCACGGGAGCCCTCCAGGACCACTTCCTCGGGCAAAGAAGGGTCCTCTCGCCCGGTCAGAACGAGAAATCCCGTCGGAGGGGGAGAGAGACAGAGAGAGAGAGGGAGAGACAGAGAAAGAGAGAGGGAGGAAGAGAGAGAGAAGGAGAGAGACAAACAGAGAAAGAGGGGGAGAGGGGGAGAGAGGGAGAAAGGAAAGAGAGAGGGGGAAAGAGAAACAGAGAGAGAGAGAGAGAAAGAGAGAGAGAGAAACAGAGAGAGAGAAAGAGAGAGAGAGAGAAACAGAGAGAAAGAGAGAGAGAGAAAGAGAGAGAGAAAGAAAGAGAGAGAAAGACAAAGAGAAAAACAGAGAGAGAGAGAGAAACAGAGAGAGAGAGAGAGAGAGAGAGAGAGAGAAACAGAGAGAAAGAAAGAGAGAGAGAAACAGAGAGAGAAAGAGAGAGAGAGAGACAGCCCGGGCACTCCCTGCTCGACTTGGGTTCTCAACGGCGAGGAGCCGCCTTCGCCTCGGTTTTAGGGGCGCTTCTGAAAATCCTTTGGAAGGAAAAAAAGGGGGTCGGAGGGTGCATGGAAGATGGGGAAAAGGCGGGGGAAACGAGGCCGGAAGATTGTGTTGGGTTCCTCTTCCTAATTAGGGGATGCCCCCCCCACCTTCTCCGCTTTAAAAAAAAAAAAGCTCCAAGGAAAATTCGCTGCTCTCCCGGGCAGGAAATTGGCCCAAACGGCGGCCCTGGGGGGTGTCTCCAAGGCAGCCCGAAGCCGCCTCCCTCAAGCCCCTTCCGAGGTTTCCCCGCCTTTCTTGTAGGGATCTGGTCTGGGGAAGGGGAGGGAGGGAGGGGTGGAGGAAGAGCGCAAAACCAGAGACAAGGAAAAGGAGGGAAAACATCAGAATAAACCTTTAATCTCCCCTTCCCCAATTCACACCCCCACTCCACCCCCTCCTGGCAAAAAAAAAAAAACCCAAGAATCCGCTCCTTTCCGGACGTAACTAGCGGGTCTCGGTCGCTTTTAGTCGCTCGCCAACTTTTGGGGGTACCCCCTTCCTTGCCCCGCCCCGAAACACCCCCCTTCCCTTGGTCCCCTGGCCGGTGGGCAACCGAGAAAGAAGCTTTATGAGGAGGGGGAGGAAGGCGGCAGCTGGTGGGAGGGAGCGAGAAGAGCAGCATTGGAGGAGGGGGATCTGTGGGGTTGGTGCCCCCTTGGCGCGTCCATACGACCGGGGAATGCGGGCACGCGAGACCGGGGCAAAGCGCCCCCCGGGCGAGTGGGCGTTGTGTGGTTGGGGTTTTAAGACTGGCGTGCGAAGGGGGGAGGTGAAGAGTGGGACGACCCCCTCACACACACCCCAAGCACGGGGGAGGGGGCTTGAAATCAACACCCCCCAATTCGGAGGGGCGTTGGGGCTCCCGGCTTCCCCCTCCTCCTCCTTTCCCCCCGATTTGTGCCCTTCTTCTCCCTCCCGAGTCTGCCTGGCCCGGCGTGGATCGGCTCCTATTGGGGTCCCTCGGCGCCCGTCCTTCCAGGCCGAGAGAGAGAGAGAGAGACCACGAATGACCTCCCGCGCGTGTTTTGCCCTTGACACGCGTGCAAGAATTAGACCCATCCTCCACCCCTCCCTCCAAGCGCGCCTGGGTTTTAGGGCAGCTTTCTGAGAAGGGCGCGCTTAGAGCTGGCCTGGGCGTGGGCATTAGGACTTACCCCCCCTTGTAACCAACCCACGCACTCACAAATATACACACACCGCCCCGCTCGCCCGTGGCCTTCGCCTTGGGGGGACGGTGCGTGTAGGACGCCTCGCGCAACGTCCAAACGCCAAGGCTTCACTTTCACGGGACCTTGCCACGCACGTCCGCCCACCCCACCTCCCACCAGCGCCTGTTTCCCCTACCTTCCTCTGCAAGTGGGAGGCGGGAAGAGTCCGTGCGTGCGTGGGTGGGTGGGCGACAAAACCCCGCAGGCCGAGAAGGAAGGAAGGAGAAGCAGCAGCCCCCGTTGCATTTAAAAAGAAACAAACTTAAAACCAGCATTAGATTGGGGGGAGGGGGTAAGACTTAGATCAGGCGGCCTCTCCCTCCCCGCTGCTGAATTTAAAAGAAAGCGCCACGTCTCCAACGCGCGTGGGAGGAGACACGGATTCCCCTCTCAGGCCGCCTTTGTTGTGCGAAAGAGAAAGGGAAACGACGCGTTTGTCTTTAAACAAGCAGAGGGGGAGGAAATAATTTTTGGGGGGTCGGTTTTGCTTGGAGTTGTTTGGGAAACGGAGGAAGGTAAAGACGGAGATCGGGGCGCTGCTTTGGGGCCTGGCCAGGACGGGGAGAGACGGAGGGAATTGGGGAGGGGTGTGTGCAGATAAAGCCAACTTGACCGACGGAAGTCTTGCGGGTATAAATAAAGGAAGCAACAATAAAATGAAGCTGTAAATCTGTTTTTCTTTCATGCCTTTCTCTCCCCGGATTCTTCCGCCCAGCCTCCTCGGGCGACCGAAGAAATAATGCACGAAGAAGAGACCCCCAGAATGGGCGAAACTGGAATCCCTAACCCACTCACCCACCCACCCATCCCCAAACAAGGAGAGAGATTGCGGGGCGGGTGTGTAGGGAAGTAGGCCCGATTTTCACTCTTGAAAAGAACTTTTCCTCTTCCGAAAAGTCGACGAGAGAAATACAGATTTTAAAACAAAACAAAACAAAAAAAAGCTTGCCTGTTGGTTTTAAAAGCAATTCTTAAAGGATTGGGTTGTTTTTTTTAAAAATATATAAATACATTTTTATAAATAAATTCACCGTTCTTCCACCTCTAGCCGTCCTCATTCCATTTCCAGCATTGATTTCGGGCGTTAGCATTGATTTCGTTCTCTATTATACGGCGGCTTTTTTTCTTTTGCTTTCTTTGGTATACAGAATTGGGATAACAACAGCAACGTCCACGCAATTTTTTTTTCCCCTTGAAATCCCTCCTCTAAAAAGACAGGAACCCCAACTCGCCTTGTAATCCCACGGGGGGCAAGAAAACGTGGATCCGAGCTGGATTGCGCGCTTACTTGGATTTGCGTGTTTATTTAAGGGTAGAGAGGCGCGTTGGGTGAGCGCCTTAGTTCATCCGCATTTATTCCTCTTCCAAATCCAAAAGAAGGCTTGGGAGGGTGAGCCTGTATTTCACGCATTTCCGGCCCGAGATGAAATCCTTCCGATCTCTCCCCCCCCCCCCACCTCTCTTTTTCTCTTTCTCTCTCTCTCTCTGGAAAGATCAAATAAGATCAAGCTTCCCAAAAAACAAACGGCTGAGAGAAGTTTCCTGAGCCTTAACGCTCTTTTCTATGGGAAAAAAAAGGGGGGGGTGGGAATATATGTAAAGCCTGTGATGATAATAAAAGTTTCTTCTTTTTTTATTAAGCATATCAATGGCCAGCTACAGAGCCACCCGCCTTCAAATTACACCCTTTAAAAAAATCAATTTACTTTTTCGCTTCCTTATTTAATTCCGCTGGCCCTTCGGTTCGCCTTTAAAAGGTTAGAAGGGAGGGGAACAACCCCCCCACCCCCCCACCCAATTTCTGGCTCAGCATTTCTCCGCCTCTTTGCGGGGGGGAAGGGGGGGAGACTTTTTAAAAAAAGAATTTGCCTTCAGGAGGGGGGAGGAGGAGGAGGAAAAGAAGAAGAAGAAGAAGAAGAAGAAGAAGAAGAAGAAGAAGAAGAAGAAGAAGAAGAAGAAGAAGAAGAAGAAGAAGAAGAAGAAGAAGAAGAAGAAGAAGAAGAAGAAGAAGAAGAAGAAGAAGAAGAAGAAGAAGAAGAAGAAGAAGAAGAAGAAGAAGAAGAAAGGACACCTGCACGCGGACGCCCGTGACAATTCCGCGCCTTTGTTGAATTCTCCAGAATTTGGTGAAGGCAATAAAACCGATCCCCAATGGATCTCCACTGTACCCTTGATCCCCTTCCGGCCAGATCCTCTTTTTGGAAATCAACTCTGGTCCCTTCCGATCAACTGGTTCGGCGACGAGGTCAGCAATGGCCTGGTTCTGGAGTGGAAATTGCAAGGGATTTTAAAAGCCTAAAAGAAAACAAAGCCTTCGTGGGATGGAGGAAAAATCACGCGCGTCCCCCACCCCACCCGTGGTTCCGAAGTTTCTAAGCATTTCGCGGGTCCAAAAAAGGCCAAAGAGGGAGGCTTCGCGCGTCCGCCCGTGGCAAATTCAACGCAAGCCACGAAGCGCGCCAAGCGAGTTTCCTTGGCAAAACTCGGGAAGGCCGAAGCAACCACGAGTGGGTGTGAATTTCAGCAGGCCCGACCCGGGAGAAACTAGCTGGAAGTCCGAGGAAGTAGTAGGAAAAAGGAACGAGGCGTCCACGGTGCTTTTTGAGGGCGCAGAACACGGGTGGGGGAAAGGAAAGCCAAGAACGTGGGAACAGGTCGAAGCGAGCGGTTTTCTCTACCCCGAGACCAAAGGCGACGGAGAGGAGGGGGCTGTTAGAGGCGAGATGCCCGAGGAATCGTTCGTGCGGGTTGAAAAATGGGATGTTGGGACGAAATCCCACGGGGCTCATTTTCTGCGGGGGTTTTAAGGGTGCCAATGGGGGGGGGTGAGTTAATTGATGAAATAGGGTTTCATGTGATATGGGGGGAGACGAGAAAGCACCCAGCTTCTCACTGCTCTTGGATACGTGTGATGGAAAGGCGTCGCCTGTTCCCACGCGAGGAGGGAATCCTAACCACGCATCCTCAGGCCCAGCCGGTTTGGGCGTTGTCTCCAGTCCGGGCCCTTTCCTGGCCCAGTTCGACCAGTTATTCACCCACGCCCAGCCCGTGGGGTCCAGAATAACGGAGAGAGGCCAGCCAGGCCTCTTACGAGATCCAGATCTTGCGAGGTCCAGGTGCCTCTCTCTACCTGGCGCTATCATTTTACCCACCGGTTGTCACCCGTTAGGATCCCCGTTTTATACACCTGGGTTGTTCGGACGCAGAACGAATCCGGCCTCGCTTTTTCAGCTGTTCAAAAGCAGAAGGTCTGGGGAAGCGGAGACCCCCGTTATAACAGCTTCTGCCTTGGAATAAAACCGGGGCTCGTTTGCAAAGCCTGCGAGTTTTGGCACAGCTCTTCCGCCAAAGGCCTTGCCGCTTTACCTGAATCGTCCGAGGCTTATCACCTGTAACCCAAACCCACATCTTAGGAAAGCTATCGAATTCGTTCTTTGGCCTGGATACCAGAGGCAGGCCTTCCCAGCGTCTCTCTCTCTCTCTCTCTGTGTGTGTGTGTGTGTGTGTGTGTGTGTACCTACAAGCAAGATTGGAGAAGCTCTGGTGGTCCCCCATCCTGGAAAAAAAAGGCAAGACAAAAATTGGGGAAGGGGGTGAATCATTTATTCTGGTTAAATAAATCACCTGAGATGAACAAATGGCTACCATCTGCAAATGTAGCAGATTTAAAAAATAATAATTCTGAAATCCGAAGAAAAAATAATTCTCTGGCCAAACTAAAAAAAAACAACACCAACTCGTTTCCAGTTTATATTGGGGGGCAGCAATCCTGCTTTTTCCAGTTGTGGCAAGAAGGAAGGAAGATTTCTTCCTTCCCTCCTCCCCCTAATTTTTCAATGACCAACGACAGATTGGGAAAGACTTCAATGTTAAAGAAATGCGTGGATTTTTTTAAAAATTACACTGTGATTCTTACTGTTTCAGCTGTGGTTTTTATTTATTTTATTTAGCGGATGGCATCTACATAGGTCGTGCAATCACTGATATGCCACACTAATAAAAGCATATTAATTGGTTGAACTAATAAAAGCAGCTATGATCAAGTTTGGAAGAGAGAAAGAGAGAGAGAGAGATGTATATAGATACACACACACACCTTTTTAATTATCATTTTATACACACACATACACACACCTTTGAATTATCACCATCCTCTTTGGCCTGAAGGCAGTTAGCCACAATTCGACCTCGAATATTTGCTGGGGGGTGTGTGAGGGGGTTATGTCTGATCTTTACAATTGGCCTGGGGAGGGAAGGGGGGTGTTGGAAGCTTCCTTGTCCCCACCAACAGCTCCTTCAGAATATTCTCCTCTGGTCTTGGTGAAGGATCATATTTTGTAATGAAATGTTTCATCAGTGAGGTCTTATTTTGAGCGGAAATTATATTAGATTCTCCTTTACAGAAGAAAGTGCTTCAAAATGGAGATTTGTCCTGGAAAAATCTTGGTTTGGGGAAACTGAATTATTGAGTCCGTCATCTGCACCTCAATAACTGCCTGGTTTGGTTCTGCAACCCAACAAGACAGACACAGACTCCAGAGGATAATTAGGACTACTGAAAAAACTATGGCTACCAACCTACCTTCAATCGAGGACCTGTTTACTGCATCCTGAGTCAAAAAGAGGGCTGTGAAAATATCTACAGACCCCTCACATCCTGGATATAAACTGTTTCAACTCCTTCCCTCAAAACGATGCTATAGAGCCCTGCACAATAGAACAACTAGACACAAGGAGAGTTTTTCCCGAAGGCCATCACTCTGCTAAACAAATAATTCCCTCTGTCAAACTATTTACAAAGTCTGCACTACTATTACTATTAACCTTCTCATCCTTCCTATCGTCCATCCCCTCCCACTTGTGACTGTATGACTGTAACTTGTATCCTAACTATTTTTATTGACTGTTTCCTAGTATGATTTGATTGCTTATTGTACCCCATGACTATCATTAAGTGTTGCACCTGATGATTCTCGACTCTTGACGAATGTCTCTTTTCTTTTATGTACACTGAGAGCATTTGCACCAAGACAAACCCCTTGTGTGTCCAATCACACTTGGCCAATAAAGAATTCTATCTATCTATCTATCTATCTATCTATCTATCTATCTATCTATCTATCTATCTATCTATCTATCTATCTATCTGACCACTTCCATCCCTAAATGAAACCAGTTCTTGGCTCTGGTTATGGAGAGGGGGGCAGGACGGGACAAGGGGCTTCCCTGCTGCCAGAATCTGTGGCAAACTTTCCCACATACCAAAGCAGATTAAAATCTCCCCTTGCTGCTAGAGCCCTGCTGGAAATCTCTCCCTCTCTCTCTCTCTCTTTCAATATTCAGCTTTTAAACAGTTGTAAAAGTTTGTCGCCCCTGCCCTCCAAACTTAAAACGAGACAAAACTCATTATGCAAAAGGAGATAAGTCTAGAAAATAAGAGTGCCCTCCACTCCTGTAGTTTGGGGACCTACCAAAACGACAAATCATTTTCCAAGCAACAACAAGCTTCAGATTTTTTTAGAAAACAAAACAAAACTTTAACTAGGTTTGAAGGTTGAAACAAAAACCTTCATCCTTGCAGGACTCTCAACAACTTCCTGATCCTAAAGAGGTGTTTGTTTGTTTTTTAAAGGAGTAATTAAAATGAAAGAAGAGAAAGGTGGTCGCCTAATTTCTAATTTTTATTCCACTGGCAAGTGCTGAAAATTGTTCTCCCCTCCCTCAAGCGTCCATAACTTCTCCTGCAGAAGTGGGGCATAAACCTTTCTGTCCCTCCTTGGAAGCAAAGTTAGGGACCATCAAAGGTGGGGAGGGGTGTTAAGAACCAGTTCCAGGCTTGGCTTCTGGGGTGAGGGCTACCCTCCCCTCAACTCAAACGTCATTTGGGGAATGGGCTTCTTTGCATCTGCTCCTATATGAAATTTCACCCTTCTTGGGTCATGTCATTTAGCAGTTTCCTCTCTGCTCTTGTATAACATTTTGACCTCCTCTGATTGTCCTTCCTTCTTTCCTTCCATTTTTTCTTGCCTTCTTTCTCTCTTTTTTTTAACCTTCCTTCTCTCCTCTTATGTCTTCCTTCTCTATTCATTTCCTTTCTTCCTTCCTTTTTCTTTTCTGCCTTCTTTCTCTTTCTCTCACCTTCTCTTTTTTTTTGCCTTCCTTCTCTATTTCCTTCCTTTCATTTTTCTTGCCTTCTTTCTCCTTCTTTCATCTTCCTTCTCTCCTTTTATGTCTTCCTCCTCAATTCTTTTCCTTCCTTCCTTCTTTTTTGCCTTCTTTCTCTTTCTCTTACCTTCTTTTTTATGCCTTCCTTCTCTATTTCCCTCCTTCCATTTTTTCTTGCCTTCTATCTCTTGCCTTTTCTCTCTCCTTTTATGTCTCCCTTCCTTTTCTATTCTTTTCCTTCTCTTTTTTGCCTTCTTTCTCTTTCTCTCACTTCTCTTTTTTTCATACCTTCCTTCCTTCTCTATTTTATTTCCTCCTTCCCTCCCTCTCCCCCCTTTTTCCCCTTGCCTTCTTTCTCTCTCACCTTCATTCTCTCCTTTCCATGCCTTCCTTCCTTCTCTATTTCCCCACCCTTCCTCTCTCCCTTCCGTCTTGGAGAGGAAGCAGAAAAGGAATCTTTAAAAAGTCCCTGTTTAACATGTCCTTTTTCATGCTAGAAAAGAGATGCTTTCGTTTCTTCTGATGCTCTAAGGAAGACGAGGAGGAGGAAGGAGACTGAATGGAAGGGGGTTGGGAGAAAAAAAAGGAAATGATGCGGCCAATATCTTAATCAGGGATGGGATGACCTCTGACCCAGAAGGTGGCTTTTTTGTGCATCGCATTGACCCCTTTCTGCTTGAGTGAGCTTGGGGCAACCAAAGCCAACAGCCCCTCCAAAGACATGCCAGGGCTTAAGGCTAAGTCCCCGGCCTTCCTCTTCTGGATCCGACAGACACATTTGGGAGATTTTGACCATCTCTTTCCTGAATGGCCATCTCCTTGGAAGATTTGGGCTTCCTTTCAAAGCCCCCTCCCCTTCCATCCAATTCCCTGGCTTGTGGCATGACAGGAAAGACAGGAAGGATGGGCTACATTAGGGTGAAAAGCAACTGCCTGTAGACTTATATCCCGCTTCCCAGTGCTTTCGTATGTAGGGGGGGTTTAAAACCAGATAAAAATTTTTTTTTTTTGTTTTTTTTTTTTTTTTTTGGGGGGGGGGGGGGGGGAAAGGGGGGGGGGGGGGTGCCCCCCCCTCTTTTCCCCCCACGTTCGGGGTTTTTTTTGTTTTTTTTTTTGGATGAGAAGCGAAATGTCTTCAAAGCAAAGCCAGAAAGTCCCATTGCCTCTTGGAGGGGGGGGGGAAGCACCTTTGGGATATAAACATAGTACATACAGAGAGAAATCCAGAAAGGTGAACTTAGAAATCCCCCAAAAAAAAGAATAATTCGTAAAGACCAGAAGCTCCTGTCTTCTGGGTGAATCTTTACAAATTATCCTCAATTCCTGCTTTCTCCAAAGTCGCACCTGTTCCTTGAAGTTTGCACACGGGTTGTGTGAAGCAGTCCTGGGATGGGATTCAGGTAAGGCAGGAACGCAATCTAACGCGTGAATTCCAGAAGTCCCAGGCAAGACCAAAAGAAAACTTGGATTTTAAGTGATGCCTCCACCCGCCCTCCCGCCCCCCTTCAAAACAAATGAATCTAATTTGGGGTGGACGCCCATTCCTTGCGGGGAAATAGCCACACCCGTGGGCAGCCAGACAGCCCTTGCTCCGTAACCTTCAGACGAGCCTCCAACCCGGCGATCCATTTGTTCTATATTTTCATTTATTTATGAAATACACTGTATGCCTCTCGCCTTACAGTTGAAGATACTTTGCAAGCTTACGAAATGACAATAACAACGTAGTATTTCAAAGGCATCGAATGAGCTGGGATTAAATAGGAGCTCAAAATTAATTAAAACCAGATTTTAATACCCTTCCGGAAGGGCAGAAAAACAGGGGCCGGTCTCCCGTCCGATGGGAGGGGATCCCCGAGAAGGCTCCCACCAGCCTTGAAACTTGGCCTTCTCCCTCATCCACGCGCGGGGAAACCGAGGCGCGGCTCAAATCGATCGGCGCCGCAGATTCGGATTCGTATCGATTTGCGGCGAGAAAGGAAAGAGACGCGGGTCCAGGAAACGGGAGGAGAGGCGGTTGACCCAAACGCATTGGGAAAGGACAAATTACTTTTTCTCACCCTGGTTTTGAGGGACCCCGGAATAGAGTTAACTCGCCGAGATTTCACAATAATCCTTTCCAAAAAAAAAAAAAAAAAATGAACGAGGAATTTGAAAGGTAAACGGTGGAGTCGTGGAGACGGTCGCCCTAACTTCCCGCTGAAGGGTGCGTAACAGAGGTGGACACGCGTCCGCACCCAAACACAAACCTCCTCTCCCCCCCCTCCCTCACCCCAATGAGAAGGAGAAAGGTTTTCTCTACCCGGGGCCCGTCAACCGCGTATGGAATACAGTTCCCATCACCCCCAGCGTCCCGCGTGGAATTCCAGTCTAAAGGATCAGGGGGGTGCAGGGAAGGAACACGTTGGGAAAGGCGTTCCACGGGCACTCGCAACTTTATTTTTTCAATCGGTCTTTGCCTCCTCCCTCCCTCTTCTGATTTCATTTAACTTCCTTCCTTCCTTCCTTCCTTCCTTCCTTCCTTCCTTCCTTCCTTCCTTCCTTCCTTCCTTCCTTCCTTCCTTCCTTCCTTCCCCCTCCTCTGATTTCATCTTCCTTCTTTAATTCCTTCCTTCCTTTCTTTCCTTCCCTCCTTCCTGAAAAAAATATCCTCCTAGGCCACTCCACCACAAAAACTCTCTCTCTTTCTCTCACTGTCTCTCTCTCTGTGTGTGTGTGTCTGTCTGTCTGTCTCTCTTTCTCCCACTGTCTCTCTCTTTCCTTCTCTGTCTCTGTCTCTCTCTCTTTCTCTCTCTTTCTCTCACTCTCTGCCTCTCTCTTTCCTTCTCTCTCTCTCTCTCTCTCTCTGTGTCTCTCTCTGTCTCTCTTTCTCCCGCTGTCTCTCTCTGTCTGTCTCTCTCTCTTTCCCTCTTTCTCTCTCTTTCTCTGTCTCTCTCTCTCTGTGTGAGCCTCTTTTTCTCTCTGCCTGTCTCTCTGTCTCTCTCTCTCTCACACACACACCCCTCTATTTTTATTCCACTTTCCACGGTTCCTTGCGAAAGGAACCGCATCTTTTCCTCGTTTTTAATAATCAAACTTTGCACCCGCGCGAGATTTCAGCGCCTCTTTTGCGGAGTGTCCCTTCCCCTTCCTCGCCCCCAGGGGGGAAAACCAGGGTTCAGAAACCTGAAGCAGGGAACCGGGGGGAGTCCCCTCTGAAGGGGGAGAGCGGAGAGTGAGACGGGGAAGGACCCCGCACTGGAAACGCGTGTTGGGGCGACGTCGAAGCGCGCCCTTCTGACCCTCCTGTGCGCCTCCAGGCCCGGCTTGCTGAGGACGGGGGGAATCCGAGGAGCAGCCCTGACGCCTCTGCCTGCGCCCCCCTCCCCACCGGCCCCCAGCCCTCGCTGCCCGGCTTCCTCAAAGGCTGCGACGCGTTTCAAAGGCGGCCGCTCACGTCGGGAGGTGCCGAAAAGGGCCCCGCTGCGAGAGCCGGGCCAGGCCGTTTCCACCGTCCGGCTCGCCAATGGGGGAACTTCTGCCGGGCCATCCGACTCTCCCCCTCCCCGCGCCCGCTGGGCTTTTGTGCTCGCCCGGGGGAGGGGAGCGCTTCCCCACGCCTCCCCCCTTCTTTCTCTTGGCCCCGCCGACGAGGGAGGAGGAAGGCCAGGCACCCCCGCCGTTCTCTCTGCTTCCAAGCTGGCTGCGTGGAAAGAGGGAGGGGGGTCTACGGGGGTGGGAGGGCTTGTTGCGCGATCCAGAGGTTGAGGGGGGGACGGACGACAGAGGTGAGGTTCTTGATCCCAAAGCCCTCTGGTTCCTGCGCCCTTTTGGCGTCTGTTTCTTTTTTTTCTCTCTTCTCTCCTTCCCCTTCTTCTTTCCTCTTCCCCTTCCACCCTTCCTTCCTTCCTTCCTTCCTTCCTTCCTTCCCTCCTTCCCTCCCTTTCTCCCTGTCTCCCTCCCCTTCTCCTTTCCTCTACCCCTTCCTCCCTCTCTCCTTCCTTCCCTGCTTGGCACCATTTCAATCTAGTACAGCACCAGCCCTTCGTTTGCCTAGCTGGCTCTGGAGCCTCATGCGGCTCTTTGTTGGGTGAACCCACCACTGGCTGGCCATGCCCCTTGCCCTCCCCTCCCAATCACTCCTCGCCATGCCTGAGAAGGTAAAACACAAAAAAACAGAAATGGGAGGGAGGGAGGGAGGGAGGGAGGGGGAGGAGAGAGAGAGAGGGAGAAAGAGAGGGAGAGAGACCCATTTCCCACAGAAAACACCGGGACCCACAAAACCTGGGTAGGCGTGGCCTGGGTGGGTTGACATGTAACTGGATGGGAGTGACATTGAATTGGCCACACCCACCCAGGTTTTGAGGCTTCTGGTGTTTTCTTTGCTGTGGGAAACGGGTCCAAATAGCTCTTTGAGTGTTTCAGGTTGCCGATCCCTGCCCTAGGCGAACCAGCGCTGATTCTATCATCCTTTGGGCTCTCGGAACCTTTTCCCCCTTCCTGGCCAGCAATGGCCCCATCCTTCCCAAGCCCCACCCAGCAAACCCCTCCGCTGCCCTGCCCCGAATGGGCGCTGCCTTTAATTGGGTGAAAGGAGGAGGCTAGGGGCGTGGGGGTCACCAGAGACCTAGAAGCCCCAAGTTGGGTGCAATCCCATCCAAGGATTTGGGGGACCATTCCATTCTCTTTGGAGGTTCTTCAGATGAACAGGTGGGAAGATTCAACCACTTTTTTTTCAAGGACCAGAAAAAGTTGGGCGTTTCATAAAGGATGTTGGTGGTAGAAAGCACCATAGTTGCGAAGAAGACCTCTCCTCTGTTGGTTTTCTGGGGAATGCCTTCTCCTGTCTTGTAGGAGCATCTGATCAGATGAACCCTTGAGGTCAAAGTAAAAAAAAGATATGGAGATTCTAGAAAGAGGGCAGAGAAGAGCAACCAAGATGATTAGGGGACTGGAGGTTAAAACATACAAAGAACAGTTGCAGGAACTGGGCCTGGCTAGTCTAGGGAAGAGAAGGACCAGGGGTGACATGATAGCAGTCTTCCAATATCTCAGGGGCTGCCCCAAAGAAGAGGCAGTCAAGCTATTCTTCAAAGCACCTGAAGGCAGGACAAGAAGCAATGGAGGGAAACTAATCAAGGAGAGAAGCGACCTAGAACTAAGGAGGAATTTCCTGATAATGAAGAACAATTAACCCGTGGAACAACTTCCAAAAGTTGTAAATGCTCCAACACTGGAAGTTTTTTTTTAGAAGAGATTGGATAACCATTTGTCTGAAGTGGTGTAGGGTTTCCTGGCTAAGCAAGGGGTTGGACTAGAAGACCTCCAAGGTCCCTTCCAACTCTGTTATTCTGTTCTATTCTAAAGTGGCCCAGCCTAGGGGCAGGGAAGCGGTCCCTGCAGAAAATTGCAACGATACCCTAATGATGACACCAATGCAACATCTTCCTTGTCCAAAGGCCACCCTTGTGAACATGGATCCCAAGTTCTGACACTAGTGCCTAAGCCACAGGGGATCATTACTGTTAAAACAAACACCTTAGCTGTTCAACACCATGCCCTCGTCCATAAATTCCTAATATTGTAACTGGTTATCTGTGCCCATCAATGCTGGATGACCCTTGCCCTAGGCTTTGAACAAATTTGTGCAGCATCTGGGGCCAAAATTGAGCCTGTGAGCGTGCTTGGCAAAGCTAGCTTTTTTCTCTCCTGTAGGTGGAATTGTGGACCAACCATTTCCAACATTTGCAACTGCAACTCAATGTAACAAACGGCCTCTTTAAAAAAAAAGAAAGAAAGAAATCTGTCCGTAGAAGTAAAGGACTTTCTGGTGGATCTCAGCTTAGAGTCTCTTTGGTCCAAGATGCTGCAATAATCACAGAATAACAAGGTTGGAAGGAACCTTAAAGGTCGTCTAGTCCAACCCTCCCTGCTCAAGCAGAAGACAATTTCAGGTTGTCCAATCTGATTTTGAAAACCTCCACGACTTCTGGAGGCACGGATTAACTGTTCCTCACTTCTGAGAAGTTTCTCCTTAATTCCTTAACTCCTTAATTTGCTTCTCTCCTTGGTTAGTTTCCATACAGCTTCGACTTTCAATTCACAAAGAATCCACCTTCCATCTTGTAGAGAGATGGTGAGCAAGTTTGCAATCTCCCACCCATCAGAAAAACAGCTTGTTGCAGCAGCCCCCCCACCCTCTTTTTTTTTCTTTTTCTTTCTTTTTTTTTTTTTTTTTTTTTGATGCTTCTGTGACAAGCTGTCCACAATGATCAATGGTTGGCATGGAAACTGGCCTTATTACCCACCAGGGCAGAGTTTTCTCTTATTAAATTTGGGCTCCTATCGATCTTCCCCATTTCGCGCATTTGGAAAATGGCAAGCACTTTTAAAACAATTGCTTTGCTACATCCCTGCCTCCCTCCTCTCCCCCTCTCCATATTTGTGTTAAGAAGGAGTGTTTCGCTGTGAGGTGATGTCCGCAGGACACATAAAGCCCTGGTTAGTTGAGCCCTGCTTTTCCTGCATGAACTCGGTGGCCTGGGTTCACCGGACAGGCTGAGATCTAAACCAGAAAATGAAATCATTCCAGCTGTTTGCAACTGTGCTGGGTCTCACAGCATGTTGCTCGAAAACGATTTCCCCTCTGGAAAACTGACAATCAGCACAGTCTGAATCAGGAACCCATGGAATTATCAGGAAGCTCAAGACGGACAGGATGAAAGCAACTCAGATGTTTAAAGGCCTGGAGATTAAACCGTATGAAGAATAGTTGCAGGAGTTGGCCAGTCTAGAGAAAAGACGGACTAGGGAGGACATGATAGCAGTCTTCCAGTATTTGAGGGGCTGCCCCAAAGAAGAGAGTGGGGTCAAGCTATTCTCCAAAGTGCCTCTGAAGGCAGGACAAGAAACCATGGATGGAGAGAAAGCAATCTGGAATGAAGGAGAAACTTCTTAACAGGAAGGACAATGAACCAGTGGAACAGAAGTTGACTCCGGAAGTTGTGGCTGCTCCATCACTGGAGGTTTTTAAGAAAAGACTGGACAGCCAGTTTTTCTGAAATGATATAGGGTCTCCTGCTTGAGCAGGGGGCTGGACTAGAAGACCTCAAAAGTCCCTTCCTGCTCTAGTATGATTGATTGAATAATTGGAATCTTCAGGATGGTTTTCCTAGCCCAGTTTATCATCCCCTTTCAGGACAGCTCCTTTGCTGGACAGCTCCCGTTTTGGCTTGGAAAGCCTGAACGGGGGCAACATTCATTTATTTTCACCTCTTTGCACACAGTGCAAAACTTGGAATTTCCTGGATTTTACAGAATCCTCATTTGCAAGTTTTATGAAGGAGACCATAGGAAGCCTGCAGAAATCCCAGCAGCTTGACTATTTCCCCCTTTAGGATTAAACTCCAAATCGTGTTCTCACAATTTTGGTGCAGAGGGGAGTGGTTTTTTCCTAGGTTTTTTTTTTGGGGGGTGGGGTGGGGAATGGAGATATATATTTGTTGGTTGTTTAAGGGATGGCTATTTGTTTTATAAAACATTAACTAATTAAAATGTTCCCGTTCCTTCCTAATTCAATTTTCTCGTGTATTTTAATTCACTTATTTTATTCACAAACATTTCACTAAATTACACTAACTCATTTCTGACCACCGCTACAACCGCCTTCGGGAAAGGGAGTAATGGCCAGCTGATGAGAGATGCGGCTCTCCTCGACCCTGCTGGCAGTCTGCCCCCTCTTCACCACCTCTATGGGGTCGCTTCCCCGAAACCAGCTGGTTCTATTCTATTCTATTCTATTCTATTCTATTCTATTCTATTCTATTCTATTCTATTCCATTCTATTCCATTCCATTCCATTCCATTCCATTCATTCTATTTTCCAATATTCTATTCTATTTTCCAATATCTATTCTATTCTAATTTCTTATTCTATTCTATTCTCTCTTTTCACCTACGATGGCAGGCAAGTCCTGCCACCATCATCCACCCTAATTGTCCTCCTACAACAGTTGTGTCACAATCACTTTGATAACGCAGCGAGACGAATCCCTCAGGAGCCCACGAGGACTCATTTCAGCCCTCAACAATCACGAGGTTATGATGGGCTAATGAGCTGGTCTCTGTGGGCAAAACGCAAATCATGATGGCATGAAGTTTAGGCAGCCCTTCCAATCTTTTCCGGCCTGCTTGGTTCTTAATGGGCAATTTGTGTCAATTAATTACCCTGGTTGACTTCATTCTCCTTGACCCTTCTGCTGGTTTGGAGTCACAGCTGGCCATTTCCTCAGCTCTGTTTCATTCTAGAGATGCCGTCCTAGCAGTGCTGTTAGGACCACATTGAGCTGAAGAATAATGGAGTTGCATGGGGGAAGAATGTATCAACTAGGTAAGTTTTCTTGAGGATGGAGCCTGAATCTGGGCACTACCTCAAAAACAAGTTCAAATGCTTCTTCGTAGAAGGTCGTCTCCCTGCTTCCAGTAGGGTCATCTTTGCACAAGGTTCCATCTTAGACCCAGGACTCTTCAATATCTTCATTAACGACTTAGATCAGGGAATAGAAGGGTAACTTACCAAATTTGCAGATGATACTAAGCTGGCAGGGATAGCTAACACCCAAGAAGATAGGCTCAAGACCCAGATGGATCTTGACAGACTAGAACCCTGGGCCATATCTAACAAAATGAAATTCAATGTAGAGAAAAGGAAAGTCCTGCACTTAGGCAAGAAAAACCAAAAGGACACATATAGACTGGGTGAAACCAGGCTCAATAGCAGGAACTGTGAGAGGGATCTTGGAGTCTTGGTGGACAACCAGCTAAATATGGATGGAAACTGAACAAGGAGAGATTTAACCTGGAAATAAGGATACACTTTCTGACAGTGAGAACAATCAACCAATGGAACAGCTTTGCCCTTGGAAGTTGTGGGAGCTTCATCACTTGAGACTTTCACGAAGAGATTGGACCACCATTTGTCAGAAATGGTGTAGGGTCTCCCGCTTGGGCGGGGGGTTGGAGTAGATGACCTACAAGGTCCCTTCCAACTCTGATTATCTGTTAAATCTGTTAAATATGAGCCAGCCGTGTGCAGCAGTAGCCAAAAAAGCTAATCCAATCCTCAATTGCATTAACAGAGGGATACAATCAAGATCAAGTGAGGTGCTAATACCATTCTATAAAGCCTTAGTAAGACCACACCTAGAGTACTGCATCCAGTTTTGGTCAACACACTACAAGCAAGAGGTTGAGACTCTAGAAAGAGTACAGAGAAGAGCAACCAAGATGATTAGGGGACTGGAAATTAAAACATGCGAAGAATGGTTGCAGGAACTGGGCATGGCTAGAGTAGAGTAGAGTAGAGTAGAGTAGAGTAGAGTAGAGTAGAGTAGAGTAGAATAGAATAGAATAGAATAGAATAGAATAGAATAGAATAGAATAGAATAGAATAGAATAGAATAGAATAGAATAGAATAGAATAATAGAACAGAATAGAATAGAATAGAATAGAACAGAATTCTTTATTGGCCAAGTGTGATTGGACACATAAGGAATTTGTCTTGGTCCAAATGCTCTCAGTGTGCATAAAAGAAAAGAGACATTCATCAAGAGTCAAGAATTATAAGATACACTTAATAATAGTCATGGGGTACAAATAAGCAATCAAATCATACTAGGAAACAATAAAAATCGTTAGGATACAAGCAACAAAGTTACAGAGTTACAAAGTTGTTTGTTTCATCTTTTCTGGACAGGGTCATTTTGGACTTCCCTTAAAAAGGGACGAGGGAGCAGAAAAGCTGGTTTTCCGGATGCCGGTGAAATTTCTACGGATCAGATTTATCCAGCCAGGGAACAGAACGCTTTCCTCTTAGCCGGCATCTTAACATTCAATCAATTCTCCTGTTTTTGTTCAAGATCTCCAATGTTTGAAAACCGCTGGAGTCGGTGGCCGCCATTATATGATAGTTATGGCGGCCCCCCATTGTATAAATCCCAACAACATTGCCCAGTTAGCTGAGATCGATGAAGAATATTGCTCTCTTTCTCCCCTCTTCCCCGTGTTTACGATTTTATAATCCACCTTGCTTTTCTCCTCCTTCCAAATCAATTCCCTCCACCCAATTTAGCAAGCATCTCATCTTTAGCCTTCCTTCCGAGTGGATTTCTTAAGGGTGAGGTTGGCTGCTTCCACCCTTCTTCCTGTCCTTCAGTATCCTTGTCTCAGACTTGAAAAGGCCCAGAGATGCCTTTCATCTGGGCCAGGCAATTTCATTTTTTTAAAACGCTGCCAGGAACAAATTGGTTGTTTCTTCACGTTTCTGCCCTGCTTTTAATCGGAGCACGAAAGACCCGGCTTTCCTCCCAAAATTTCATTCCGAAACAACCCGGAGTAACCCTTGCGAACAAAAGAAAGGTGTCCATTTTGTTTTCTCTCTTCTAATCCCCCATTAAAATGATAAGAGATGAAATGCTCCCAGATCAAAAACTTTATCCTTCATCCGCCAGTACCCCTGCAGTTCTTCCCTGCCTGAGACCCCTGTCTGAATATTAAACATCTTAAGATTTGACCTGCTGGATTCCCAATGTTTAAAACATCACCTATCTTCCGTTATGTGCTCCAATGCTGTAGCAGCAATTACTTGGCAAGGAGTCAGGAATAGATCTTCACCCTAATGAATTGAACTAATTGTCTCCTGCAAAACCCCACTTCCCTATAGGAGGGGCCATTCCCTTCTTCTGGCAGCTCTGTGCATGCGCACACTGGGAACAGGCTTCAGCTGTTCTTCTTCCCCACTTATCTCTGACTCCAAAGGCAGCTGATAACTGTCAGATGGCCCTGACCCCATCTGTGCCTCCAATGCAGAGCACTCATCAGAGCCTTCCCCAGACTCCAGGACTGGCCCATGTTCCTCCCCAACGGCCTTACTGTCTGAGCCTGCCTCCACTCCACTGGCGGGCCACAACACCAAGATACCAGTAGATGGGCCGGGCTCTTTGACTCTCCACATTCACATAGCGTGTTATTATTGGGTGAATGTTCCTTGGGCATATAAACCATTCTTCCTGCCATTAAGTTGAGGAGTGGAGAAATTTTGTTTGATTGTCTTTTCAATGTATTCCAACAAAGCAAAAGTATTGTTTCTCCTAGAAGCCATCCTTGGCTTCAACAGACCACAACTTCTAAGGTTAAACCTAGTTTATTGACTTGAACCAGATGCAATGATGTAAATTAAAACAATGACTTGCTAAAGATAATGGACTCCGTTCACACAACCTGCTACACCAAAATGAGCCACGTGACGGCTCAGCATGAACCAGAATATTCTTCTAATTCAGGAGGTAAAAGGTAATATAGAAAAGGAAAGAAGAAAAGGAACGGGAAACATGCAAAGCAGCGCAATGTTGTTTTTAATGGGCTAAAAAATATTTAACTGTTCTGAAATCTCCAGATACCCCATTAAAGCATTATGAAAAAAAAATTATTCTGATTCGAAAGGGTTTTAGAAGGGGAGCATGCACCAAAGGGCTCTTAATGAAATGTTTAGTTTTCTTGTTGCAAATGTTCAGTTTTCTTGTTGCAAATGAAATTTGCGAAGGGCAACTCCAAATTGATTTAATTGGCTGAACAGATTCACGCCAGTGAGATGCTCGGATTTGCTTAGTAGAGTTGATCAAGACGACTCACAGGGGAAACCAAAGAGGGGCTTGGTTAGCCGAAGGAATCAGAAACATGTGTTTTTAAAATCGGCAGGAGTTCCTCAAGACGCTTTCACATGGGTGAACGCGACCCATGCTTGCAACGACCCAAGCTAGGCAAATATTTAACTCAAGCTTTATTTGCATCCTTTTTTAAATAGAATTTCTTTTTTAATAAACATAAAACATTCAATGTCTACAGAAGAAGCTTCCTTCTTGTCCTTCCGTGTGAGTGACATTTGACTTCCTGCCATCTTCCCCAATGACTTTCCTCATGGGAATCTTGCAGGGGGCGTTGGAAGTGATGATCATTTGACCCCAGAGGGTGAAAGTTTTATTGATAGCTGTCAATCACATATTGTTTCAAAAAGTCAGCTGTCTTTCTTCCTTTCTTTTTTTTAAAGCAACACTTGAAATTCCAAATGGCCCAATGTGGGTCTTTGCAAGCGTAGGGAAAGGCCAATGCTCATGTGCTTTCCGTTTCACTTGTTGTGGCACATACATGTGCAACTGAGTTCTCTGCATTTAGCTCCTTTCAGTTTTTCTCTCTCCCCCCTCACTCTTTTCTTTCTCTCTCTCTCTCTCCCCTCTCTCTCCCTCTCTCTCTTTCTTTCTTCTCTCTCTCTCTCTCACTTCCTCCTCTCTCACTTCTTCTCTCTCCTCTCTCTCTCTCTCTCCCTCTCTCTCTTCTTTCTTTCTCTCTCTCCCCCTCTCTCTCCCTCTCCCTCTCTCTCTCACTCACTCTCTCTCTCTTGATTTTTAAGACTGACAGGATGAAAAAGATGAATTTCTATCATTAGAGTATTTCTAAAGCAAAAGGAACACGCACAAATTAAGCAGCATATTAGGTTTCCGTTCTTGATCGGATCAGGGTGAGTGCCAAAATGAAAAACTCCCTGTTCCCTGAGAGATTCCGAAAGATCTAACGGGTTGGAGCTTTTGCAAAACAAAACAAAGCGCTTGTAATGGAAAACATATTACGCCGGGCCTGGAAAGAAGTGACGTACGCAGCAGTAAATTCAGAAATCTAGTTATGCTAACAACTTGACCCCTGAAGTGCTAACATTTTTAGTCTGCAACCCACTCACTTTTTTTTAAAGTGAATTCACATTTCCCAGAAATCTGAAATGATGCTTAAAGGAATCACCAAACATAGGCAATCATACACATGCACCAACACTCACAAACTGTGATGACCCAGGGTGGGATACAAAACAAACATAGTCACAGGTGAAGCCCCTTTTATTCCTTCACTTTGCTTCCAAGCTCTGAATATTCTTGATGGAAGCAAAAAAAAAACCTCCCACACGAACAGTTACAAGAAGAAGAAGAAAAGCAACACAAACCAGGCAAGATAAGGGCTGGAGGACATCCACAGATAACACACACTGGGAAGGATGCCAAACTCAGAAAGGAACCATCAACTAGAGATATTTACATGATTTGTCCGTTCTCCTCTGCAGGGCAACCAAAGGAGACCCAGCCAATCGGGAGGCAGGGGATAGATGGGGGCGGGGCCAGTCAGAGGTGGTATTTGCCAGTTCTCCAAACTGCTCAAAATTTCCGCTACCGGTTCTGCAAAACCGGTCAGAACCGTCTGAATACCACCTCTGATACCCACAATGGCCAATTCCCTCATATTCTGCCTGTTATGCGCTTTTCGAACCTCACTATCAGGGGGGGAAAAAACATTCTTCTTTTGTAATCTAAAGGAGACATAAAAGAGCAAATCAATCCTTCAACGTCTCCTCTTAAGGCCGCAGGGTCAAAAAAAATCCAAGATGGTCACAGCGTAAATGCAATGCCTATTTTAAAAAAAAGATGAAATTGAATTGGCTTGTTTGACCTGCAGATATCCAATCCTGGAGGGGAAAATGCAGGGTATGTTACAGCATGTGTGATACGCATTCAAAGAAAAGTGGCCAAAGTTTATTCTCCCATCTACTTGCAGCTGGTGCCATCCTGACTTTTTCAACCCTATAAACCTCGAGCGAAGAAAATTTAAGAAGCCCGAAAAGTGCCCAACTCAGCTTCCTTCCAGCCCTAGCAACAGGAGCTGGTCCCGAGGGGATCTCGGCTGCGAATTCATGCTGGTTTTATTTAATAAACAGTGACAGATTAAGTCCACATTTGCAAAGGCGGAACAGAGATGCGGGACGAGATCAGAAAGGTCCACCGAGCTGTCAGCTTTCGAAAGATGTAAAGCATTAACGGGCCCAATGCAAAAAAAACAAGAAGAAGAAGAACGAAAGAAAAGCATCTGGAAGAAAAGAAAGTTTGTTTTGAGTTGGGCCGGTGTTGAATAACTAAATCCGGGGCAGATGCTTGGAGGTTTGTGGAGAAGACATAATATCAGTGGCACGGTGCTCGCTCAGCACAAGCCCTCTCCGCAGGTACCTGGACGGTGAGGTGGGAATTGAGCCTCACCTTTTAAAGACTTCTCTTCTTGGGAACCTTGGGCGAGGAGGAGGAGAGAGAGAGGGAAAGAGAGAGAGAGAGAGAGACAGACAGACAGACAGACAGAGACAGAGAGGAGGTTAGGAGAGAGAGGAGAGAGGACAGGGAGAGACGGAGAGAGAGAGAGAGAGAGAGGAGAGAGAGAGAAAGAGACAGACAGACAGACAGAGAGGGAAAGGAAGGAGGGAGACAGAAAGGAGACAGACAGACAGAGACAGAGAGAGACACAGAGAGGAGACAGAGAGAGAGTGAGAGACAGACAGATACAGACAGACAGAGGAGACAGAAAGGAGACAGAAGTTAGGGAGAGAGGGGAGAGAGACAGGGAGAGACAGACAGAGAGAGAGAAGAGAGAGAGAGTGACAGAGACAGAGAGGGAGAGGGAGGGAGACAGAAAGGAGACAGACAGACAGAGACAGACAGAGAGGGAGGGAGGGAAGAGAAGAGAGGGAGAGAGAGAGAGAGAGGAGACAGACACAGACAGAGACAGACAGAGAGGGAGGGAGGGAGAGGGGAGAGAGAGAGACAGAGAGTGACAGAGAGGGATAAAGAGGAGAGGGAGACAGAGAGGAGACAGACAGACAGAGAGAAAGAGAGACACACAGAGAGAGGGAGAGAGAGAGGAGAGAGGGTGTGACAGAGAGAGAGACAGAGACAGAGAGGTCTGACACACACACATACACACACACGCACACACACGCACACACACACACACACACCAAAGATGAAAGACCTGCAGAAGTTCAAAGGGTCGGAATCCAGCAGAAGGAAGAGCAAGAGTGGTGAGCAATGGAATGGAGATCCTTCACGAGGGCATGGGCTGACTGGCTGGCCGGCTGGCTGGTTAGCTGACTTCAGGGGCAAAACCCATGTGTGCTACTTGGTGAAAGTTGTTCCACTGAGTTGGTTTCAGCAGCTGATCCGTGGTCAGGTTGGAGCAGGACACAAATCAAGCAAAGAGGTGTGTTTTAGCGTGTAAGGCACCAAGCGAGAAATCAGAAGGTTGTGAGTTCTAGTCCTGCCTTAGGCCTGAAAGCGACTGGATGGCTTTGGGCCAATCACCAGGAGACTCTGAGTTCTAGTCCCATTTTAGGCTTGAAAATAACTAGGTGATGTTGAGCCAATCGCCAGGAGATTGTGAGTTCTCGTCCTGCCAGCCATAGAAGTCAACTGGATGACTTTAGCTCAGATCTTTCTCATTCAGTCCAGTCCCACCTCATAAGGTTGTTGTGGGCAAAATAGGAGGAGGATGAAGAAGCATTAGATATGTTTGCCCCTTGAAGTGATTGATACAGGTGGGATATGTATAAAAATACATTGTTTTTTGACGAATGGCGGAGTTTCATACTTCAAATTTATTTTTCTACTTGGAAGTCAAGCCGCTTTCCTTATCTGCATCTCCCCATTGCCTTGAAAAGTGCCTCTGCCTGCGCTCAACACACACACACACACACACACACACACACACACACACACACACCTGCAAAGAGCAAAGGTTCAAATACTGCGACAGCAGCACCCTGGACTTGATAGGAGTTTCCAAAAGTGCTGATATTAAAAATTATGCGCCTGCCCGTTATATAAGGCAACCGGACAGTTAATCGGTGGGAAAATCTTGTTCTTCAATCCAAAGCTTGCACTCAATTAAATTTTGCCATGCTGCAGGTCTCAATGCTAGGTAGCAAATATCTTTGGACATTTTCTTTTATGAAGAAAATTAAGAAAGCGGGGGGGATTGGATTTTAAGCTCTCTCCCATAATCCTCTCCTCTTTTTTCGTTTTTTTTTTTTTAGTCTGTTCTCTCTCTTTCTCTCTCTCTCTCTCTCTCTCTCTGTTTTCTCTCTCCCCGTCTTATTTTTTTTAATCAGGTTCAACAGCCCAAGTTTCTTCCTGGCTAGATGTTGCCAGGCCTTTCAATTATTCTCTTCTTTGACCTTGTTTAAATGAACTTTAAAATTGACGCAGTCAACCTGAAAGGGTCCCATACAGGAGGCCCCAGCCTAATGTCACTAAAATTATTTATTCTCTTATTTTCACTTTCAGAACTATTCCGGCGAATAACATCAAGTATTAATCCACATTAATAGGCGCACCGCCTTCCCTTCCCCCCCCAGGAAAGAGACCAATAACAGGTATTTATGTGGATCTGTTATAGTTCTCGAAGATTGGAAGTATCATCGAAACGTTGCCTAGATAGTTCCAATCTTAGCGGAGAAAACCAAATAACCAAAGATAGATAGATAGATAGATAGATAGATAGATAGATAGATAGATAGATAGATAATTTTATTAAATGTTTACATTTAAAAACAAATTCTATGTACATTTTCTGCAGTTGTTTGTGGCATCAATTATTCCAATCTCCTGTACATACGGAGCTGGGTGTTCCTGCCTCATTTTATTCTGTTAAAAAAGAGCATATATTTTATAAAATGTGCATTTCGCAAAGTCCCCAAAGAAACTCCTGGTGTTCTTAAGAACTGTTTGCAACAGTGTGTGCCACGAGTGCATAGGGAACTGAGTTATCTCAATAAACCATGGTTTTGAGCCAACTTCAAAACTGAAGTTGAAATGGAATCTTTTCTTAAATAATTTTTTTTTAAAGGAAAAAAAAATCTGTTCTTTGGAGGCAAACCAATTAGGCTCTCGTTCACACAGAGCAAGGGATGTACCTGTAACCTAGTTTTCTTTCTTAGCTTTCTGCTTTTTATTTACTTGCTTATTTGACTTACTGTGGGCAGCCAGAACAACCCCAAATCAATTGATCATAGGCTGAAAGGACCCAAAGTTGTCACTCGAGGCACAAAATAGCTAGACTGAAATTATCCGACTTCAAAGACAAGGATGGGAAGATGGGAAGGCTCAGTGGGAAAAGAGCTCAGTGCTGCTAAAAGATGGAAGGGAAGAGAAAAAGAGAACTAGGAGATGGGCCCAGGTACCGCGGCGATGGGAACGCAAACGGAGGAGGAGGAGGTTAGAGGTATTTTCCCCGATTTCTAGATCTTCCCATCCTGGAGGAAAAAAAAAATCTGTCTCTAGGGTTGCTAAGTCAACCAGGACAGATTTAACAGATAATCAGAGTTGGAAGGGACCTTGTAGGTCATCTAGTCCAACCCCCCGCCTAAGCAGGAAACCCTACACCATTTCTGACAAATGGCAGTCCAGTCTCTTCTTGAAGGTCTCAAGTGATGAAGCTCCCACAACTTCCAAGGGCAACTTCTGTTCCATGGATTGATTGTTCTCACTGTCAGAAAGTTTCTCCTTATTTCCTGCTTGAATCTCTCCTTGTTCAGTTTCCATCCATTGTTCCTTGTCTGGCCTTCAGGTGCTTTGGAAAATAGCTTGACTTCCTCCTCTCTGTGGCAGCTCCTCAAATATTGGAAGGTGCTCTCCTGTCTCCCCTGGTCCTTCTCTTTACTAGACTAGACAAGCCCAGTTCCTGCAACCGTTCATCCTATGTTTTAGCCTCCAGTCCCCTAATCATCCTGGTTGCTCTTCTCTGCACTTTTTCTAGAGCCTCAACATCGTTTTTTAGAGTGTGGTGACCCAAACTGGATGCAGTACTCTAGGTGTGGTCTTACTAAGGCTTTATAGAGTGGTATTAGCACCTCACTTGATCTTGATCGAATCCCTCTGTTAATGCAACTTAGGGTTGCATTGGCTTTTTGGCTGCTGCCACACACTGCTAGCTCCTATTTAGCTGGTTGTCCACTAAGACTCCAAGATCCCTCTCACAGTTACTGCTATTGAGCCTGGTTTCACCCAGTCTGTATGTGTCCTTTTGTTTTTTTCTTGCCTGTGTAGGACTTTAGTTTTCTCTACTTTGAATTTCATTTTGTTAGATACAGCCCAGGGTTCTAGTCTGTCAAGGTCCATCTGGATCTTCTTGGGTGTTGGCTATTCCTGCCAGCTTAGGACTTAAAAGGCACACAGAACCCTTCAGGCTAAATTACAATGGCTTGGGTTGAGGCCACCCGTCGGTCCCACCAAATAAATAAATAAATGCATCTAGCCAACCTTGGTTAATCTCAAAAGGTTAAGCAGGGTTGGATCTTAAAGAGTGGGAGGTGATTGGGACCGTCTTCAGCTGAAGTCTAGACTGAGAAGTCAATCTCTTGGAGAAAGTCAACCACGAGCCATTTCCATGCGTTGCCCTCAAACTACCCAGATCTTCTCTTTGAAGCAGCTCCTGCCCATCACTTCTTCATTGTCTCCCTTTGGTTCTCTTTTAGCCACTTTACCTCTTTCTTTCTTTCTTTTTTATAACTTGCTGCCTTCCCACCACAATGAGCTCAACAGGAAACCTATTACCAACAGTTCCCTACAAACTTCATTAAGTCAATTACGGAGGGAGCCCATCAGCATTTTCTCGGCAATTAGTCTCAAAACACTTCAGTCTCCCCTAATATAATGGAACAGATGCAACTGTAGACAAAAAACCCATGTTGCCATGAAATAGATCTCAGCTCACGTATTAAATCTTGGGGGCCGGGAGGGAGGAGGAATGGCAGAAGGAACAGCCCTCAACTGTCACCGTCGGCCCCCACTCCAAACTCCAAGTGAGAATACATGGAGTACCTGGACGTCTCTTTAAGCTGTTTGGTGAACCATCTGAAGATCCTTCATTTCAAAAAAAGAAATGTACCCTTCCCTTGGGGGGTGGGAGGGAATGTGGACTCCATGAGGGCGTCATAACAAGAGCAGGAAGCAGGAGGTCAAGCAAAGGCAATTGAGTTGCCTTCAGACAACACCCTTCACTTAAAACATTCTAGACAGTTGTTGTGACTACCCTAATCTCTGTTTATTTCCTTGGACTTCTCCTGTTCTTAGATGAACACCTTCCACAGCCACTGAAAATGGGTTAATTCAGTAATTATGGGAAAGGCGGAATGGCGTGTCCATTCCTTTTGGTCTACAACCGTCTCTGGAAGTGAGTTTTTCCCCCAAATGTACAATGGTCACTCAGGTCACTCATCTTACACAACAACTCTGGTTGGCCAATACGCATAGATAAAAGCACAATATGGAATGTAAACCCTGACAGATCCGGGCCAAAATATCAGCCAATTCTTTAGCCCACGACCAGCTTTGCATCCATGGACGCTCACAACTTTTCAGATTTGTCTAAAATGGTATGGGGTTTACTGCCTAAGCAGGGGGTTGGACTAAAGGACCTCCAAGGTCCCTTCCAACTATTATTCTATTCTATT
Source organism: Notechis scutatus (assembly GCF_049901735.1). NCBI lineage: Eukaryota > Metazoa > Chordata > Lepidosauria > Squamata > Elapidae > Notechis > Notechis scutatus. The sequence goes on from NC_142018.1 coordinate 21,212,485, forward strand.
CATTCCTTATTCTATTTCCTCGATTCTATTCTATACCATTCCATTCCATTCCATTCCATTCCATTCTATTCTATTCTATTCTATTCTATTCTATTCTATTCTATTCTATTCTATTCTATTCTATTCTATTCTATTCTATTCCATTCCATTCTATTCTTTCTATTCTTTCCAATATTTATTCTATTCTATTTTATTAAATTCGATTCGATTTTATTCTTCAGAGAGTAATTAGGACTGCAGAAAAAACAATGGCTACCAACCTGCCTTCCATGGAGGACCTGCATATTGCACAAGTCAAAAAGAGGGCTGTGAAAATATTTACAGAGCCCTCACATCCCAGACATAAACTGTTTCAACTCCTTCCCTCAAAACGAGGCTATAGAGCCCTGCACACCAGAACAACTAGACACAAGGACAGTTTTCCCCAGAACGCCATCACTCTGCTAAACAACTAATTCCCTTACACTGTCCAACTATTTACTAAGTTTGCATTACTATTACTGTTAATCTTCTCATCACTCCTTATCACTCATCCCCTCCCACTTGTGACTGTATGACTATAACCTTGTCGCTTGCATCCTTACAATTTATCTTGACTGTTTCCTAGTATGATTTGATTGCTTATTGTACCCTATGACTATTCTTAAGTGTTGTACCTGATGATTCTGGACTCTTGACGAATGTATCTTTTCTTTTATGTACACTGAGAGCATTTGCACCAAGACAAATTCCTTGTGTGTCCAATCACACTTGGCCAAGAAAAAATGCGTTCTATTCTATTCTATTCTATTCTATTCTATTCTATTCTATTTTAGATGCACCTCAAGAGATGAGCAACCTGAGGCCCATTGGAAAGTAGATTTCAAATATAAATAAATGTATCCCATGCACACAATATAACCACATTGTTTTTATTTTGAAGGCTATTTTTAATCCTTTTTTAAAATTGCTGAATCTATGTATGTGCGTGTGTGCCCATGGGTGTTCACAGACCTATTGCTTTGCCCCCCCGCCACCAAAAAATATAGTCCAATTTCTCATGTGATCCCTGGGAAAATTAATTGCCCAGCCCTGCTTGAATGAAATAGCGACTCTTTCCATTGGAATATATATATATATAAGACTGAATATATCTCCTATTTAAGACTGAAATGAAAGCGCATGGCAGCCGGAGTGTTCATTGATGAATAGCTTTAATTATTGGTGGTGTATATTTAATAGGCAGGGGTGTTCCTTGAACACTTGCCTAGGGTGCTCAGCAGGAAACAGCTTAAAAATAAGCATTTCAAGATCAAAAACCTATGAATCTTGCTGATCGTGTTTGTCTTAAGATGGCTTGCTTTGTTTCGTGATGATTTAGAGATTTGTTTTAAAGAGGAAACAGATCGTCTTGCGCTTCCACCCGAGTTGATGGACGTGCCTTCTAAATAATTCATCGGTAAATAAAATTATAAAATCCTGTTCTCCATTCACAGTTCCATGCAGGAAGGCGCGGGTGGAAATATATCACCTTTTTCTCCACCTTGTCTACCTCGGTTGACTGTGGTGGGAGTAACCGCGAACAAAATGTGTGGGGGTTTGGGGACAGGTTGGTATCTTGGTACATTCCTGTGAAGATGACCTATTATATATTTTTCTTGCTCAAAGTCAAGACTTCTGGCCATGCCGTTGGCCACCAAAGCTTCGGGTTTCAGGCTAAGCATGATGAACGACCAAGGACGGAGCAGCTGACCTTGTAAATGTTAGGTCAAGTAGAGTTGGCTCTAATTTCACAGTCAAAACAGCAAAGAGACTTGGACATGAGACAAGACAGCAATGAGAATTCCTAAATAACAAGACATACACCCCCCACCCACCCCCGAATGAGCTGCATGCTTATAGAAGGCAGAAAAAGCATTAGCAAACTTTTCCTTTAAAAATATACAAGGCGAAAAAGTAATAGTTTGTGGAATTAGCAGAATAGGAAGGCAAACTCTGGAGATACAAAAGAAGAAATAGGCAGAGTGGAAGGAGGCCAGGAGATCCCAGAATTATAGATCTGTTAAAGGGACTAAAATCTAGATTATTCAAATATTCCCAAATCTATTGATCTCAGGGTTTTTGTTTTTTTTGGAGACTGACGTGGTAACTTGAAATCAAAGTTCAGCACTAGAGATTATTGTTATTTTGGATAATTAACACCAGAAGAAGGATGTGGTCATTCATGCTGGCAAATTGTAAAGCCACAGCTGTTGCAGGAAAGCAGATCTTTGAACCGCTTCATACACAGATTCTTAACTGTTGGTTCCTTCATTCTTGGGAGTAGTGCAAACTTTGTCCTTTAGATCAGCTTTCTCAACCTTGGCGATTTTAAGATAGGTAGACTTCAACTCCCAGAAGATACACGGATTTCAATTTCCAGAAGATAGGTGGACTTCAACTCCCAGAAGTTAGGTGGGCTTTAATTTTTAGAAGACAGGTGGATTTCAATTCTCAGAAGATAGGTGGACTTCAATTTCCAGAAGATAGATGGACTTCAATTTCCAGAAGATGGGTGGACTTCAACTCCCAGAAGTTAGGTGGGCTTTAATTTCTAGAAGTCAGGTGGATTTCAATTTCCAGAAGATAGGTGGACTTCAATTTCCAGCTCTGCTCCTGGGGAGATTCGTGTGAGTTGTAGCATCATCATATATAATTTACCTGGTGATATCATGATAAATCTCTTGTCCCTCTTTCCTCCTCTAAGATAGACACACCAATATGCTTACCCACAAAAACCTGAACCAGGGTCAAATAGTCAAGCTGCTGTGTGAATCTCCTACAAGGTCTTTAACTAATCTGGTTAAGGGATCACAGCGTAAGGACGATTGGATCCTAGTGAACTTCTGACCTGCTTGTCAACTTTTGATGATACTGATCAGTACGAGGATTGAATACATAAAGATTTATTTCCAGCCTTTGAGGATGGGTAGGACTTATGAAGAGACTGTGGGCCTTAGGCTGAAATTTCCATGAAGCCTTGTGGTCAAAGAGTTTCTGCTTCTTGAGTAAGTTCTGTTCCCCTAGTTTTACCCTGACTCCAGCAACTGTAGCTGAGCTCTTACATAGTTCTGGTTTAACAGACCTGTAACATGGAGTAATTTAGTGGTTAAAATTCTCTTGCTCAGAAAAGGGACATCTCTATTGCATGAGGATCAGCCTCAAAACCAAAAACATCTTGATGACATTAGAACCTACATCTTGCCTGTGAAAAATTGCAACCACAGGTCCCTTGGCTCCCTGAAGTAATAATGATGGCCCTTTAGAGAAGAAACAGCAAATGTTAAGAACCTCTGGCACCTTTCCTCCTGCAAGCCATGTCCACAAGTTAATGGACCGCAAACTCAAGATGGTGGACATTTCAAACCACATCTTGAAGATAGCCCTGGACATTTTGCTCCTATCTCAGGAAGAAGGGGGAGGGGGAGGAGGAGGAGGAAGAAGAGGAAGAGGAAGAGGAAGAGGAAGAGGAGGAGGAGGAGGAGGAGGAGGAGGAAGAGAAGAGAAGAAGAAGAAGAAGAAGAAGAAGAAGAAGAAGAAGAAGAAGAAGAAGAAGAGAGAGGAGGAGGAGGAGGAGGAGGAGGAGGAGGAGGAGGAGGAGGAGGGGGGGAGGAGGAGAAGAAGAAGAAGAAGAAAAGAAAAGAAGAAGAAGAAGAAGAAGAGGAGGAGGAGGAGGAGGAGGAGGAGGAGGAGGAGGAGGAGGAGAAGAGAAGAGAAGAAGAAGAAGAAGAAGAAGAAGAAGAAGAAGAAGAAGAAGAAGAAGAAGAAGAAGAAGAAGAAGAAGAAGAAGAAGAAGAAGAAGAAGAAGAAGAAGAAGAAGAAGAAGAAGAAGAAGAGCCCAGAAAATACCCTAGAAAACCACCTAAACCCAAACAATGCCTGGAGGACAATGCCAACAACACAAATCATGGATGGATTCCAACATCACAAACCCAACCCTCCGTTTAGCATGGACATTACAAGAGGCGGAACACGCACCGTTATCACCCTCCCTCTCAATTTGGGTCCCGTTTCCAGCCTTGTGTTCTCAGACTAAAGAGGCCTTGTGTTCCCCCTCCCTCCCACCCTCCCTCCCCCTCAACCAAGCGTAGCAAATTCACCGGTGTTAATACAGCTGCAATAAATACGTCTGTCAGGTCAGAATGGGAACGTTGGCACAAAGTGTTACTGTTTGCGTTTGATGGATTTCCCCTGGCTGGGAAGACCCCTGAAAACAGATGGTTGGCAGACTTCATCCTCCTCTGAAACAGAAGAAAACGATCCAGAAACTTGGCCGTAAAACAGAGGGGGGAAGAAAAGAAAAAAAGAAAAGAAAAAAGAAAGGAAGAAAAGAACACTGCCGGTGCACATCGGGGTCACCGCTGCTTTGACACAAGATTGATGAGATGTTTTTCCTTCTTTTCAGTTAAGTGTTCGTGACCAATGGGGGGTCTGGACACTTGAACTTGGGCGGGGCGTGTAATTGGCATTGTAGAACGGAATGCCCATTAACAATGTTGAGGGATCAGGGCCCAGGCCAGTGGTTCTTCTCCGTTGTCAACATCCCAGTCTTACAAGGCCCAAACTGAAAAACAATGCCGATCCAAAGCCCTGTTGGATGCAAGAAAGGAAACCGTCCGATCCGAAGATCGAAGAACAACGTCGCTGGAAAAGATTGTGGCAGTGATCTCATCGCCGAGATCTCTTTGCCAAATTCAAGTAAAGCCCAAATGGAAACATGGAACAATGTAAGCGTACTAAGAAACCTCTTAGGAGAATGGCTTAACTTTCTTAGGGTCTACGGAGATTCTCAATCATCCAGGTCATGGTTGTCCCAAAGATGCTTCTCCAGAAGGAAACTGGACATTCTTGGGTTTGTTTGTTTTTTGAAAATGTTTTAGTTCTCGTCCGACTTCAGTTCTTTAGCTGAATTAAAACGAATGTTCTTGGCTTTAATAGGCAGATCCACCAGTTAAAAATCATAGGATCTTCTGTTCGTTTCAAAACACTCATGAAATCTTCAGGATAAGGACTTAACTCATAAAAAAAGATCCTGATGGGATGTGAAATAGAGGAGTTTGGTGTTTATAAACCCTCAAAACTCATCACAGGTTCACAATCTAGAACAGGGATCGGCAACCTTAAACACTCAAAAGAGCCATTTGGACCCATTTCCCACAGAAAAGGAAACACCAGGAGCTCCAAAAACCCTTCCCGTTGCCCAATTATTTTCTCAGCTGCCACAAAACTAGCATACGTGGTTGAATTAAACATTCAGTTTTCTTCTGAAACTTTTCTTGGATTTATCCATGATTGGCCTACCAGGGGTCAAAAAGCTTAATAAATCGTGTGCCAGCGGGGGTCACACATTGGTGGTTGTGATGTATATTTTGAGCAACAGGGAGCTGCAGCAGAGGGATGGAAGGGCCACCTGAGGCTCCAGAGCTGCAGGCTGCCAACCTCTGATCTAGAAGAATCCAGCTACTACCCCTGCAAAACTTGCAATCTTGTCAGGTCCCCCCAAACATCTCCCAAATGTTCTATGCAAACACCATCCGGTCATAAGCCCTGGTGGAAATCTCATAGGATTTCAAGCTTTTTTCAGGTGACATGTTGGGGTCCCAGATGATAGAGAGGGGGGTGTCTCGATCCCAGGATCTGAAGGTCTTTGAAGAGCTTGACAAGTGAAAAGACCACTCTGGAAAACAAATCGGGAGGTTCGATGGGAAGGGAGGTTTAGAAATCCAAGATCAGAAGGAGAGAGGTGCAAAACGATATTCCTCCCGATTTCATGCATGACTCAAATAATGAGCATAAAAGCTCGGCACATTACATTTGATCAGAAAACACAGTTCTCTTCATTTTAGCCGGTTTCCTTTACACGGATTTTACGCGAAAGATAAGCCGTAGCTAGTGCAAGTGTCAAAAAATCCCACGCTTCTAACACTATGAGTATAGAAGGCGAGGTACAGGAGACGAGATGCCATGTGTGTTGTTCTGGAATACATTTACTTATTTACGGAACCATCAAAGGGGCAGCAGTTGTGTCTCGCACGCTAGCAAATTGTAACAGATGACAAGAACACAACCGGATAATCAGCCGGTGGGGGGTGGGGTTGTCTGTTTTTACAACTGCTCCAACCTCCCAAGACAACTGGAATCCCCATGGCGGTCTGTGCCAGGAGAGTCCTGCCTTCCTTCCGGCCCTGATCCCCTTGGATAGGACAGGAGGTTCAAAGGCCATCTTCTCAGCCATCCATCTTCAAGGACCTTCCAAACGACATGGACCTCACAGAGGTTTTCCCATTCTTCTGAAGCCCAAAGAATATCTCCGTTATCTTCTGAAACTTTTCTTGGATTTACCCATGGTTGGCCTACCAGGGGTCGAAAAGCTTAATAAATCGTGTGGCTGGCGGGTGTCACACATTGGTGGTTGTGATGCATATTTTGAGTGACAGGGAGCCACAGCAGAGGGATGGAAGAGCCACATGTGGCTCCAGAGTTGCAGGTTGCCTCTAGAGCTATGGCCAGGAAGCTCTGGGGCTTCTCAAGTAATGTGTTGATGTCTCAAGCTGTCCCACTACAATGCCCAACATTCATGACCATCAATGGTGGTTTTAATTCATGGCACATTTTGAAAAAGAAATGAATAGCTAAAATACACAGAAATCTTCCATGGTCTACAGAGATTCTCAGCCATCCAGGTCCTGGTGGTCCCAAAAGTGCTTTTTTTCCAGAGGCAACTGGACTTTCTGGTTTCTTCTTTGAAGACGTTTTGCTTCTCATCCAAGAAGCTTCTTCAGCTCTGATCTTCCATGGCCTTCTCTTCACCCCACATGGTCTTGGTCTACTCAAGTAATGTGTTTGTCAGGATTCCGGCAGTTGCCCCCCATTTAAATCATGAGTCTTGAGCCAAACTTCCAAAACTTCAACAGATTTATTAGGAGTTAACATGCCAGCACTGCCTGGGTGTAGCCGACTCTGAGACACATCATTCACTGTCACCCTTGACCCTGGTTTTCCCCCCACCCCCTGGGTGTATCATAATTCATATTCTCCAATGGGACACATCCATAGGCAAGAGTCATCAATCATTCTCTTCAGTTAGAATTTTGCGCTGCAGAAACTTCAGTCACCTAGTTACTATCTTTGAAAACTATTTATGGAATGCACTTTCAATTTCCAAGCATGTCTGATATTCTGTCTCAGGAAACATAAAACTATGTTGGTAAGATTACCTTTGCAGGCAAAATTATTCCCAATTTTTCTTAAGCTCTCCCCATGTTAATCTATTAACTATTACCCTGATATCTTCACAATATTGTAATGTGCCTGTTTAAAGCTTTACAGTATTAATAAGAAAATCCAACTAAGCTATTCGAAAAAAAAATGGAATATAGAGCTTTAAAAGAGCTTGAAGGTTTTTGGAGGGAGGTTAGGGCCCGGACGTGAAATTCACTTAAAAGGGCAGTGAGGATTAATATTTGAGGATCTCACCAAAGCTTTAAGTGGGCTTTTCTAAAGCAACAGGGGGTAAGGTATTATCCCCCATCATTCCTGAAGGGAAAAGATCTTTGCAAAAAGATTTGTCTCTCGGGAGAGAAGCTGTACCGTCCAAAACATAAATAATATTTTCTTGTCTTTGTCATTGAATGACACACACACACCGTTCAGCCAAGGGAGGGGTCGAAACAGAAGTTTTCATCAGAGGAGATGAGCTACGGAGTTTGCACAGCAGTCCATTTCTAGAGCCAAAAATAAATTTAGAAGCTTAGAACAAAAGTCCAAGGTCTCTGTTGTTGCTCACCAGCGTCCAGCAGAGCTAGTGGCAGACTCGGACAGTGCGTCGAAGGCAGAGGTGGGGCCAGGGCAGTCAAACAGTTATCAGCTGCCTTTGGAGTTGGAGATCAGTGGGGAAGAAGAGCAGCTGGAGCCTATTCCCAGTGTGCGCAGGCACAGAGCTGCCAGAAGAAGGGAACAGCTAAGGAACAAGGGTCGACTCAGGAGTAAAGCCATAGGTGGATGGTGAATGGCCCCTCCCATAGGGAATAAAGAGGAGTGAAAGGGGGAGTGGGGTTTGCAGGAGACAATTAGTTCAATTCATGAGGGGGAAGATCTGTTCCTGACTTCTTGCCAAGTAATTGCTGCTACAGCGTGGCGTTTGGAAGATATCTGCCAGGCAACTCTCAAAACCTGATCAAGGTCTGTCATTGTGAAATATCATGAAAGACCGTTTGCCGGGACCTTGCTGGAGAGGAATTCCCTTTAACCTAAATAAAAGGGGTTTTATTGGGATGAGAGTCGGCTTCATGGTCTTGGGAAGGTCCAGGTCTCCTCAGATGTGCTGGCAGTGTATGACCTTTCCTGCTAACTTTTCCAGAGGCATTAGGGAACCAGAAGGGTGCACCATAAAGCACAGGAAACCTAGTGAACGGGCTTTGGCTGGGTTGGAGAAACTGACAGGTGTAACAGAACAGAATCACAGAGTCGGAAGGGACCTTGGAGGTCCTCTAGTCCAACCCCCTGCTCAAGCAGGAAACAAAGGATAATCAGCCTATCCTGTCTGGCACTCCAGAATCTGTGGGTGGGGGGGTTTCCCCTTCCCCGTTTCATCATCTTATATTTTAATTGTCCTGGATGCTCCTGGAATTAACGCAGGGAAGAAAATGGCCAGGGTGAAAATTAATTGCCTTGCTTAGCAATGGAAATTCTGGCCCAGAATCCTGCTCGTAAGTCAAGGACTACCAAGAGACGACAACGTGGTGCAGTGGTTAGAATGCAGTATTGCAGGCTAACTCTGCCATCCGTTTGATGCTAAACCAGCTCAAGGTTGACTCATCCTTCCGTCCTTCCAAGGTTGGTAAAATGAGGACCCAGATTGTTGGGAGGCAAGAGGCTGACTCAGTAAACCGCTTAGAGAGGGCTGTGAAAGCACTGTGAAGTGGTATATAAGTCTGAGTGCTAGTGCTAAGTGCGAAGGAAGGAAGGAAGGAAGGAAGGAAGGAAGGAAGGAAGGAAGGAAGGAAGGAAGGAAGGAAAAGTCTGTAAAACACTACAGTATGAAGCAGTGCTAGTGCTAAGTTCAAAGGAAGAAGGAAGGAGGGAGGGAGGGAGGGAGGGAGGGAGGGAGGGAGGGAAGGAAGGAAGGAAGGAAGGAAGGAAGGAAGGAAGGAAGGGGGGAGGGAGGGAGGAAGGAAGGAAGGAAGGAAGGAAGGAAGGAAGGCTGTAAAACACTATGGTATAAAGCAGTATATAAGTCTGAGTGCTATTGCTATTTCTTCCTTCCTTCATTCCTTCCTTCTACCTTCCTTCCTTCCTTCCTTCCCTCTTATTCCCTTTCTCATTCTCCTTCCAGATGGCACAGTGGTTAGGATGCAGCATTGCAGGCTAATTCTGCCCACTGCCAGCAGTTCGATCCTGACCGGCTCAAGGTTGACTCAGCCTTCCGTCCTTCCGAGGTCGGTAAAACAAGGATCCCAGATTGTCAGAGTGGCAAGAGGCCGACTCGAAACACACCTCCTTCCCACCCAATTCAGAAGGAGTCTGTAGCATCCTTTTAGCCTAGCCCATCACATCAAAAAAAAAAAAAGTAAGTTTTTGTGAACTGCAGCCCAGTTCATCAGACCCACAGCTACGAGAGCTCCCCCGAAGCTTATGCCTTTTCATAAGATTAGTGAGTTTTAAAAGGTGCCACAGAATTCTCTTGATTTATAGCCGGTTTTAAAGGCTAACTAACTACTCCTATCATCTTTTCCTTTTTTGGCCAGCGGCCAGCACCTCTGGCCAGAGCGAACTAATCTTTACAAGGAGCTCACATGTCAATGTCCCAAAATAAAACCCGGGTGATCCAAGCAGCCAGCTGTCTGCCAGGAATTGAATCGTTAAGCAGAGCATTGCCTCGCGCCGTTTGTAGGATGGCGGGAGGGAAATCAGAGCTGAAAAATATCCTTTAGATTAGAATATGTGCAAAATCTATTCCCATCTAGGAGGATTCAGCGGGAGGAAAGCGAAGTCAAGTGAAACTTGAAATGTTTTATATATTTTTTAAAATGCAGCACAAAGCATTAATAGAATGGATGAGTCTGTGTTCGGCTTGCAGCTATTAACAATGATAGCAGTCTTGCAATCTTTGAACTGGACTGCCACAAGAGAGGAAGGGATCAAGCTATTTTCCAAGGCACCCGAAGGCCAGACAAGGAACAATGGCTGGAAACTGAACAAGAGGAGATTCAACCTGGAAATAAGGAGAAATTTTCTGACTGTGAGAACAATCAACCAATGGAACAGAAGTTGCCTTTGGAAGTTGTGGGAGCTTCATCCCTGGAGGCTTTCAAGAAGAGATTGGACTCCCACCTGTCAGAAATGGTGTAGGGTCTCCTGCTTGGGCAGGGGGTTGGACTAGATGACCTACAAGGTCCCTTCCAACTCCGTTAATCTGTTAATCTGTTAAACCACAAGGCCATATGATATCACCTTAGCTCAACCCACCAATCCTTAAGACATTTAGAAGCATGGATATCCATGCCAGTTTTTTTAATACGCTAACATGGGGTGTTTTTTTTTATTATTGTTAATGTTGTTGTTGTTGTTCCAGTTGTTATTCCCCAGATTTGAAGGAATGTGAAGCTGACTTTGTCCAAGCAGGGCTTCCAAAAATTGCAAGGAACAGGAGGAGAAGGGAGTTTATCTGATATTACAGTAGCTTTTCTTCTCTGTCACCTTTCTGGAACATCCCGTCTTTCTTTTTTTAAATAAAGGCTCCTAATGCATGATTAAAATATAACGTGAAACTGAAAAAAATATTATACTTAATTTTTGGGCACCCTCTGATCACACATCCATGCTGTTTTCTTGGGAAGTCTCAGGGAAGCATTTGGGATAAGTCAAAAAAAAGTCAAGACGATGGCTGCGATAATACAATCATTATTTTTTTAAAATCTATGTTGTGGCCAGTGTGATTTCTTTAAACATATCCTGGGAAATATACACTCTGCTACTGTCTTTTTCCAGTGTTATTTTTCCCCTCTTTTCCAATCCAGTCTTGGATTTCTTTTTGGTATCCTTTCCCTTCCATCCAGATTCCATCTTGCTTAATGTTGGGAAATTAGTTAAAATACTGCTCCTTCCTTCCTTCCTTCCTTCCTTCCTTCCTTCCTTCCTTCCTTCCTTCCTTCCTTCCTTCCTTCCTTCCTTCCTCTTTTCCTTCCTTCTCTATCTTTTCCTTCCTTGTTTCCCCTTCTTCTACTTTCTTTCTTTCCTTCTCGTGTTCTTTGCTCCTCCCTCCTTCCCTCCCTCCCTTCTTCTTTCCCTATCTCTTCCTTCCTCTTTCCCTTCCTTCTTTCCTTCCTTCCTTCTTCCTTCCTTCCCTATCTCTTCCTTCCTTACTATCTTTCCCTTCCATGCTTCCCTTTCTCCCACCTTCCTTTTTCCCTTCTCATCTTTACACCTTCCTTCCTTCCTTCCTTCCTTCCTTCCTTCCTTCCTTCCTTCCTTCTCTATCTTTTCCTTCCTTGCTTCCCCTTCTTCTACTTTCTTTCTTCCTTCTCGTATTCTTTGCTCCTCCTCCTTCCCCTCTCCTTTCTTCTTTTCTTTCCCTATCCTTCCTCTTCCTTCTTTCTATTCTTCCTTCCTTCTTTCCTTCCCTTCCTTCTTCCTTCCTTCCCTATCTCTTCCTTCCTTACTATCTTTCCCTTCCATGCTTCCCTTTCTCCCACCTTCCTTTTTCCTTCTCATCTTTACACCTTCCTTCCTTCCTTCCTTCCTTCCTTCCTTCCTTCCTTCCTTCCTTCCTTCCTTCCTTCCTTCCTTCCTTCCTTCCTTCCTTCCTTCCTTCTTTGCTTGCTTGCTTGCTTGCTTGCTTGCTTCCCCTCCTGGTGGGATGTCAGACTTTTACACAAGATACAAGTTTGGGTACTTTGCTATTGGAGTCGGGGGTCTCTTGAAAGGAATGTGCTCCTTCCAGCTTAAGAGGACATAACAGGTGCTTGAAAGCTATTGGGGGGGTATTTTCACCAGAAGGAGTGATTTGCCCTCGCTGAAGACCTTCACCCAGATTTGGGAGGAACGCTGAGGTTTCCTTTATAGTAAAAGGGTAGGGGGGCTTCTTTAATTGCAAAACCTTCTCCTTTCTGCTTCTGCCCACCCAGCCTTTCCCACGATGGGATTAAGAGACACTTCCCATCTCTGCAGCTGAAAACACCCCCACCCTTTCCTGTCTAAAAACATCTGGAGGTGTTGCTTTCCATCTGGTTTGGGGGAGAAACCATCCACCACCAACCCTGCCACTTCAAGAAAGGGTGCGGGGGCTCCGATTTCCCAGCGGGCTTTAAATTTGGTCCCCTCTAGAAGGCACCAAGTTGGATGGGAAGAAGAAAGAAGAGGAAGAAGAGGAAGAAGAGGAAGAAGAGGAAGAGGAAAGGAAGAGAAGAAGAAGAAGAAGAAGAAGAAGAAGAAGAAGAAGAAGAAGAAGAAGAAGAAGAAGAAGAAGAAGAAGAAGAAGAAGAAGAAGAAGAAGAAGAAGAAGAAGAAGAGGAGGAGGAGGAGGAGGAGGAAGAGGAGGAGGAAGAGGAGAAGAAGAAGAAGAAGAAGAAGAAGAAGAAGAAGAAGAAGAAGAAGAAGAGAAGAAGAAGAAGAAGAAGAAGAAGAAGAAGAAGAAGAGGAGGAGGAGGAGGAGGAGGAGGAGGAGGAGGAGGAGGAGGAGGAGGAGGAGGAGGAGGAGGAGGAGGAGGAGGAGGAGGAGGAAGAAGAACAAGAACAAGAAGAAGAACAAGAAGAACAAGAACAAGAACAAGAAGAACAAGAAGAGGTGGGGAATGACCATGGGGTCCTTGTTGCTCTCTGAACATGGTAGTTTTCTTGCAGATGTTTCATTACCCATCTAGGTAACATCATCAGTGCTAAGAGGAGTAGGAGGAGCAGGAAGAAGGAGGAGGAGGGGGAGGAAACCTACAAGAAGAGGAAAAGAAAGAGGATCGCCTTTTTCCCCCACCGGAAAAAAAAGAGATATTTTTTTTAAAATCAAAGACTAAAAAGAGACACTTTGGCTTAGTGGCTAAAGCCTCAGGCTAGAAAACCAGGAGTCGGTGAGTTGTAATCCCACCTTAGGGACAAGCCAAGCCATGGGCATCTCTCTCTCTCTCTCTCTCTCTCTCTCTCTCTCTCTCTCTCTCTACCCCAGGAAGGAGACAATGGCAAAGCACTTCTGGGAAAAAAAATAAACTGGTCAAGAAAACTCCAGCCAGGCACCAAAAGTCAACCGTGACTGGGAGGCACTAAAAATTAAAAAATTAAAAACGGAGAGAAACAGGCAGGTACGAAAACCAGTTTATTCGACAACACCCGCGAAACGAAAGACACCCCACTCCCCCTTTAAACTGGCTTTCAAAATACATCTGATTATTTAACTGTGGATTCCTCCCAAACCCGTCGCTTTTTTTTCTTTCTTTTTCCTTCTTTTTCTTTTTCAGGATTCTTTCCAAGTTGGTGGGTTTTCACAGCTCCGCTAATACCTCGCGGCTCTTACTAAGGAGAACTAGGCTGGGCAGCGCCATTCGGGCGGAGGATGGCAGCCTTGTGAACCCCGGAAATCTCGCCCAATTCTGGACGGTTTCCCCACCCCAGGAAAGCAGCCCCCCCCCCCACGTCGCTTCATCTTTCGGGAAAAGGCAGACGACGTGGCCGGACTGACTGGCTGGGAATGAGGGCGGCTGTAGTCCCGGACCTCCCGATGCCTCAAGGGAGAGAGGGTTCAAAGCAAGTTAGTCCCAGCCTGGGAACATATTCAGGGAACGAAGTAGAAGTCTCCCTTTTTCTCTCCCCTAAAAATGAAACTCACACACACACAGCCTTTTCCCTCCCCAAAACCCGCGTTGTGGTTTGCTCGTCTGAATGGATTGGGTTTCTGCGCTGTTTTTCCAGGGAAGGTTTTTTTTTTTTCTTTCAAAAATCCGAATAATGCGAGGTTAGAATATTCTAGTGGCAGAAAAGCGTTTTCGGTTCTTTTGGTTTATCGAGCCCTGCCCGGGTTGCGACCCCAAAGATGCTTCCGAAGTTCACCCCGGCCCTGGAAAACAAATTGCCCAGGATAGAGAAGTCTTAGGATACACGTCTGAAAGGCGTGGAAGGAAGGAAGGAAGGAAGGAAGGAAGGAAGGAAGGAAGGAAGGAAGGAAGGAAGGAAGGAAGGAAGGAAGGAAGGAAGGAAGGAAGGAAGGAAGGAAGGAAGAACAAAAGAAAGAAAAGGAAGGAAGGAAGGAAGGAAGGAAGGAAGGAAGGAAGGAAGGAAAGAAAGAAAGAACAAAAGAAAGAAAAGGAAGGAAGGAAGGAAGGGAAAGAAAGAAAGAACAAAGAAAGGAAGAAAAAGGAAGGAAGGAAGGAAGAAGGAAAAGAAAGAACAAAAGAAAGAAAAAGTAAGGAAGGGGAGAAACAAAAGAAAGAAAGAAAGAAAGAAAGAAAGAAAGAAAGAAAGAAAGAAAGAAAGAAAGAAAAGGAAGGAAGGAAGGAAGGAAGGAAGGAAGGGAAAGAAAGAACAAAGAAAAAAAAAGGAAGGAAGGAAGGAAAGAAAGAAAGAACAAAAGAAAGGAAGGAAGGAAGGAAGGGAGGGAGGAAGGAAGGAAGGAAGAAAGAAAGAAAGAAAGAAAGAAAGAAAGAAAGAAAGAAAGAAAGAAAGAAAGAAAGAAAGAAAGAAAGAAAAGGAAAGAAATAAAAAAAAGAAAGAGTAAAACTCCGTTGCAGCGATTTGACCCCGAAATGAGGGGTTCCGTGGAATGGAGGATCCCGAATGCGGACGCGGGGCTTATAAACCGCGATTTATAGCTTAGTGGGCTGGAGATCCTGGCCAATTGTGGTTTATTCAACCTGAGGCTTCCAGCGACTCGTGGTTCGGCTCGGTGAGAATCCAAGGAGGACAAGGAGAATCCGGGAACAGTTATAAATCTCCTTAGTTCGCAACGGAGGCGAGATTTTTATCTCTTTTTCTGGACCACAACCCTTGGCGACTATCTATGCCTTTTGAGGAAGGGGCGAGAGGGTGCCGGGACCAGATTCTCTTGTAATGTTGCTTTGAGGTCTAAAAATAAAATCAATACAAAATAGACCCAAGGCTGGCAAATAATAAAATCCTCAAACCCACAGGAGATTCTGGAATAAAAGCACCCGGAATTAATAAATTAACATTTATTTCACATTCAGTTCGGGGGGATTTGCCCCAAGTTCGGAGTTCAGGATTTTGAGGTGTTGTTTTTTTTTAAAAAAAGTTATTTTCTCTTCTCTAAGCGGGGACAAGAAGATACGGAAGCAGAAGATACGGATGAAAACACGTAAACATCACAAATGGCCTACGAAGAAAACAAACTTATAACACGCGCAGTCTATAAAATAATCAGCCGAATTAATCAAATGAGGAGGAGGAGGAGGAGGAGGAGGAGGGTGACGCTTAAGAACAAACCGCAATTGGTCGGGTTCACACGACGCGGTGAAGGCCAAACGAGGAATGGTCCCAACGCAAGCCGTGAATTCACACGTGGCAAAATAAAAAAAATAAAAACAAAAGCACACATTTGGGTTGAATTGGGGGGTTCGTTTTCCTGCCACCTTAGAGCTCCCAGACCTGACCCTGATAACCCATCATCCCCAGCCGGCGCATCCACATGGGACAGGGAGTCCAAGGGCAGGGAAGAGCCGAGGGCAAAGAAACCCGGTTTTTCGGCGTTTCGGGGTTCAAAGTACGTCTGAAGACGGCGACGGGCGTTTATTAGGGGTTAGGGTCCAATCCAGCCCACCTTACCCACCTCCCAGTTTTCTACCCCCTCCTTTTCGTCTTGTTAGCTCTCCCTCCCTCCCTCCGCGGGGTCTCTTTCCCAGCCTCCTCCTCCTCCTCCTCCGGGTTGTAAAAAAATTTTAAGAGGCCCGACGATCCGAGACACGCGTTCAAAGCTTCGCGGAGCTGCCGGGAAGTTGGCTTCCCAAAATCAAAGTGAATTCGTAAAAACCGGCCGCCGTTTTCCCCAAACCCCCCCACCCCACCCCGTCTCTTCAAAAGCTGCCCCCCTCCCACCTTCTCGAAATAGTTATTAGCTGGGAATCCGAAGGGGGTTTGGCTGGAACTAAACTACCCCGGCGCCGTTCAGACGGGTCTCCAGCTGCACGACCGAAGGATTTCTGTCTCCTTTGAGCCCCCCCCACCCTCCCAGCTCCTCTCCGGGGCCTGGAAATTGAGGGGGGGCGGGTAACTCAAATACACACACACACACACACACACACACCAAAAAAAAAACTTCGTTCCTGAACAGGGAGTCCCAACGAAGCCCGCCGTCCGCAGCCCGCAGAAGAGAACTCGGACCTCGTAAAGAAGCGTCATCCATAAAATAATCCGCGGAATTAAATCCAATGAGGATGAGGAGGACGCCCAGGCGAAGCGGAACGGGGATAAGACCTTTCGTAGCCTGGGAACCAAAAGGGAAGCAGGGCCGAAGAAGCTTCTTTGGATGGGAAGCGAAACGACTTCAAAGAAAAGCCAGAAAGTCTTGGTGGGAAACAAACTCCTGTGGGGACAACCGTGACTGAGAATCTCCATAAACCAAAAACTAAAAAAAAAATGAAGTTGATCTGCCGAGAATGAAAAGGATTTGAAATCAAAACTATTTTTTATTTTATTTTATTTGAATATATATGTATGTGTGTGTGTGCGTATTTTGAGACAATGAAAGGGCGCGGTGAAACCTCCAGCTTCAGGGCCAGTCTACCTGAGCGTTAGGCTTCCAGGGGAGATCGGGAGGCGCTCTGGTGGTCTCGGCAACGGCCTGTGAGCTTCCCCAGAGAAAGAAGGGGAGAGGTGGGGGCGCTTGCGCGGAACGGGATCCAGCAGCCCAGCGGTCTCCCTCCGCGTAATTTGCGCGCTCCGTCGGGTCTCTGCCTTGGGAAGCGCCGGCCCGAAATCGAGCCCTTCCTTCGGAAAGAGGAGAAACCAAGAAGCCCCGGCGATCGAGTGGAAACCCCACCTTGGAGTGTAATTTTAAAATAATAATAATAATACCGGGTTTTAAGAAAAACTTTTGAAAGTTTTGGGGAAAAAATTCTGCAATCCGAAGGAGAAGTTTGCACCGGTTTTGCTTCTTGAGGTCAACAAAAAGGAGCTTATTTTAGGGGGTTGGGGAACCCTCAGAATCTCTCTCTCTCTCTCTCTCTCTCACTCACACACACACACACACAAATGTACACCCCAACACAACACACACAAAAGCAGGGTGGCAGGAAGACAAAGGAGTTTTCTTTGCTCCATCCTTTACTCGAAGAATTGGATGGTGCTTGGAGCAAGATGCCCTGCAGGAACTCCAGAGCTGCTTCACCCTTCCCCAGGAGTTCTCCAGGCCAGGGATCTTTGCAGGAAGCCAAGGTTGGCTTCCTTATGGTTTATGGGTGGCTGAACTTAAGTCTTTGCAACTACAGGGCCCTGCTTGGCAGGCTGAGGGGCCTGAAATTAAATTGGATTTCATGTATGTTACCTCCACAAAATTATAGGCTGATAATGGGGCTGCTCCTGGTGTATTTTTGTTTTCTGGTGGTGGTGGTGATGGAGGAGGAGGAGGAGGAGGAGGAGGAGGAGGAGGAGGAGGAGGAGGAGGAGGAGGAGGAGGAGGAGGGGGGAGGAAAGGAAAGGAAAGGAAAGGAAAGAAGAAGGAAGGAAGGAAGGAAGGAAGGAAGGAAGGAAGGAAGGAAGGAAGGAAGGAAGGAAGGAAGGAAGGAAGGAAGGAGAAGGAAGGAAGAAGGAAGGAAGGAAAAAAGGAAGAAGGAAGGAGGAAGAAGGAGAGGAAGAAAGCAATCAGGTACAGCTATGATAGAGACACTCTTGGAAGACCTGGAAAACCAGGTTGGAGAGAAAAATCTGTCTGTGACATTGCTAAGAGTCAACAAGAACTTTGTGACGCATAATCAATCAATATGAAAACAATAGTTTGCTGCCATGTATTGATTTGGGCAGCAAAAGATATTTAGTGGGTGTGCATAAGCGCACCAACATGCTTACTGTCCCTGTCCTATTGTTTCTTTTATTTTTATTTTTATTTTATTTTATTTATTTTTCTTATATGTAGCCATGTATTCATAACTATGTTTTTACTTATACCTATTATCTTGTATACAATTGACAAATATAAATAAATAAGTAAGTAAGTAAGTAAAAAGATATTTACGGTACGAGCCACTCTGGTTGGCTGGTTGGCTTCGTGAAAGAAATTAAGCAAAAGGTCACACTGCAGGCATATTAGAAGAGATCAGACCAGAATAACAGAGTTGGAAGGGACCTCAGAGGTCATCTAGTCCAACACCCTGCTCAAGCAGGAAGCCTTATGCCATTCCAGACAAGTGGCTCTCCAGTCCCTTCTTCAAAGCCTCCAGTGACGGAGAACCCACAACTTCTGCAGGCAAGTTGTTCCACTGATTAATTGCTCTGTCAGGAAATTTCTTGTTAGTTCTAGGTTGCTTCTCTCTTGGATTTATTGCAGCCCATTACATCTATCACAACACTCACAGGCTATAGAAACACTTTAAGTCAGGGGTGGGCAATTAATTTTCCCTGGAAGTTCACATGAGAAACCGGGACATGTTCATTAGTCAAAGAATGGAAAACATAACTAGTTAACACAGGTATGAAGTTAATCCTATACACAAAGGATTAATAATCTATTATCTGTCACTGTCATCTGCCCTCTATCTATCTATATCAGGGGTCTCCAACCTTGGCCCCTTTAAGACTGGTAGACTTCAACTCCCAGAGTTCCTCAGCCAGCAACGCTGGCTGAGGAACTCTGGGAGTTGAAGTCTACCAGTCTTAAAGGGGCCAAGGTTGGAGACCCCTGATCTATATTATCTGTCATCTATATATCTATCATCTATTAGCTATTTATATTACCTGTCATCTATCTGTCATCTATGCACCTATGTACCTATAGATTTATATATGTATGTATGTATCTATCTATCTATCTATCGGTTTTTAGCTATGTATGCATGTACCTATGTAAGGACGCGCTGGCTCAGTGGCTAAGATGCTGAGCTTGTCGATCAGAAAGGTCAGCAGTTTGGCGGTTCGGATCCCAAGCGCCACGTAATGGAGTGAGCTCCCGTTACTTGTCCCAGCTTCTGCCAACCGAGCAGTTCGAAAGCATGTTAAAAAAATGCAAGTAGAAAAATAGGTACCACTTTGGTGGGAAGGGAACAGCGTTCCGTGCACCTTAAGTGTTTAGTCCTGCCGGTCACATGATCACGGAGACGTCTTCGGACAGCGCTGGCTCTTCAGCTTTGCAACAGAGATGAGCAGCGCCCCCTAGGGCCGGGAACGACTAGCACGGATGTGCAAGGGGAACCTTTACCTATGTACATATGTATCTATGTATGTATGTATCTCTCGCTATCTATGTATGTATGTACCTATGTATCTATCTCCATCTATCCTTCTGTTTTGTTAATTAAACAAATCTATACAGCTACCCAATTCACACACAAGTGAGTCGCCATATCTAAGCCATGCAAAAGCTAACCAAGTTAAAACGAGCTTTACCCAATGGGTGAATGTGCACAACCCTCTCCCCGGATTTTGAGGAGGAAGTAGAAGTAGAAGTAGTAGCAGTGCCACTTGTGTCAGAACCAAACTCTAGGTGACCTTATCAAAATATTCTTTATTTTGGCATGGTTTTTTTTTCACTGGTAAATCCAGGGCCATTTTTAAATTTGGTTGGAAGGCAGAACATCCATTTAAGTCTTTTCTCTGCATGGTGCAAAAATGTCATTTCTCTTTCTCTCTCTCATGTTTTGGGCTTGCTGTTGTTGGTTTTTTTTGGTCTACTGAAGTCAACAGTGCAGTAAAAGCCAAATCACGAAAACAATTTTGGGAATTCCTGGGTGAACTTAGCAAATTACACAGTTAGGCAAACCACAAGCATGCAGGCACGCACAAGCTGCGAACATCTCGCCCTGTTTATTGGATGTCAATTTGAGGCTGATTCGCAAGAACATTTTCAGCAGTTTTCTTGGCATGTTATAATCTGCTCTAATGCACATGCAGCTTTTGTTTTTCCTCCCTCCTGTAATACAAAATTTTTTGTGTGTGTGTGTGTGTGAAAGTACAACAAAGGGCTGACATCAGCTAAAGCGACTGAACTGGTGACAACCCCTAACTTTAACGTTTCAACTTTCAATGCCCAATGTTTCACGATGTTTAAACCATTTAATTCTTTTAGGCTGTTAGTTATGGCACTGTAAGCCAGCCAGAGTTCTTTGAGAGAAGACGGGCAGCATATAAATGTAATAAATAAATAAATCACTACCCACATTGACCTGCTTTTGCACCTGACAGCAAACTCTAAAGTGGGGATTTAGCTTTCTTGGAGGGGATAATGAAATGGATTAGAGAAGGGGTTGCCAACCTTTTGGACCTCAGGGACCACCAAACTCATAATTTTAAATCCTGCAGACCAGAGACCCTGGGAAAATCCAAAAAAAAGTCTGCAAAGAAATTCCCCATCCCATTTTCCTACTGATTGATCATTCTTTATTTGGGATCACAGGATACGGTCTCCAGCTCCGTTCTCAGAGGGAGAGAGAGACTTTTGGCTTCATGCAAGAAAAGCAGCAGAAGCAGCAGAAGTCTTTCTTTCTCTCCCCCAAACTCTGCCAGAAATGAGTCTTTGCTGGCGCAGCTTCTAGGAGCAGGAGAGAGAAAGGAGAAAGGTGCGGGGGCTGGGGGGGTAGGTAGATAAATGCATAAATAGACATATAGGTAGATAATAGATATAGATGATATGTAGGTAGGTAGGTAGGGAGCTGAAATAGATGATAAGATAAGATAAGATAAGATAAGATAAGATAAGATAAGATAAGATAAGATAAGATAAGATAAGATAGATTGATTTAGGTAGATAGGTAGATAGGTAGATAGGAAGGAAGGAAGGAAGGAAGGAAGGAAGGAAGGAAGGAAGGAAGGAAGGAAGGAAGGAAGGAAGGAAGGAAGATGGATAGATTGATTTAGGTAGGTAGGAAGGAAGATGGATGGATGGATAGATAGATTAGATGATAGATTAGATAGATGATAGATAGATAGATAGATAGATAGATAGATAGATAGATAGATAGATAGATAGATTGATTTAGGTAGGTAGGTAGGTAGGTAGATGGGTAGATAGGAAGAAAAGAAGATAGATGGATAGATAGATTGATTTAGGTAGGTAGGAAGATGGATGGATGGGATGGATGGATGGATGGGTGGATAGATGATTAGATGATTAGATAGATGATAGATAGATAGATAGATAGATAGATAGATAGATAGATAGATAATACAGAGAGAGGAGAGAGAGAAAGAGAATTCTAGATAAATGTGTGTGCACATTTATTTATTTACGTCCAACGCATCCATTAGAGGAAACCACCCTGTGGCAAATACATGTTGCCACAGTAACATAAAATGGCTGCTGGCCCATCTTTTCTAGTGGGCAAACAAGGCTGGTGGGGGCCAGCAATGAGGGGTGGGGATTTTTTGAGTTGTGATCATTTTTGGAGGAACAGAATATACCTGCATAAGTTTCGGGGAGCACTTTCTGATGGCTTTGTTTTGGATATATTTTTTTTAAAAAAAAAGCCTTAAAAAGGATGCCAACGTGCATCTTCCAGAAATACAAAAATGGACACCCCAAAAGGGTCTCTTTCCCAAGGTCGAAAGCAAAGGAGTCTGGGATTAAATTCATCCTGCCAAATGGGCTTTGAGAATTGTTGAAGGCGGGTGTCGCTGAGGTTATGGAACAAATGTTGAAAATTGACCCCAGATTTACAAACTGGGGGAAGTCCGACAAAAAAAATGTAATTGACAGATTAAAAGGACAGAATAGTCAGGTCAGTTGGCAACGGAAGAACCTATTGATTGGATTAAAGAAAACTTCCTGGTTGGCATTCTGCCTTTTAGGAAGATCTGACAGCAACGGAGGTCCTTCTAAAAACACGAGGTTCCTTGCAACGTGTTGAGTGTGATCTAAAGGAAGGTTAACAAGAATGGTCCTGTGTTTGAAAACTCTGCAGGCATTTTCCTGATCGGTGGTAAAATCCAAGTTACAAAAAACGTGCCTTCCGAGTCCTGGATTTAGGCACAAATTTATTTATTTTGCAGGTCTTGTAGGCCAGCTCAGTGGCCCCCAGCTCTTGAGTTTGTTCTTGGTTATATTTCCCCCTGAATCTTTTGTTTCATTTCTGAAACACACAGACCCTGTTCTTCAAAATGAGGGTCTACTCTAATTGTCAACCCAAATTTTCAATGTCAAGTTTGAAGATTGCCTAATCCAGAAGAGATGGAATGAGATATGGATGGTCCTCCAAAGATCTACAGAAAAACCTTCAGACCATCAAGTCCAGATATCAACTAAAAAATACTCCCTTGGTCTTTTTAATTGCCAGCAGAAAGGGAGTGGGGGAAAGTAGAGCATTCCTTAAATGCCTTAGATAATCACCTTGGCAGCTCAAAGCTGTCCGTGAGTAAGAATATTACTGGAGAGCATGATTGATGACTCTTAGCTATGAATGTGTCCCATTGGAGAATATACATTCAGGGGATGGGAGGAAGACCAGGGTCAAGGGGGAAATGATGTATTTTAGTGTCGGCTGCACCCAGCTAATGCAAACATGGCCATTCCTAATAAATCTTTTTTTTTTTTTTTTACTCTGAGAGATGCGGCTAGAGACTTTATGATTTGAATGGAAGTGGGTTTGTTGGAGCCCTGACACCAGGGCTACTTCATGCAGAAATTCAAATTAAACCATCCCTGAGAGATGCTTGTCAAAACTCTCTTTGAGCCCATCCAGTAGAGAAGCCACCATATCTCTAGGGAACTGGTTTCACCCTTGAATTTAGATTTCCAGACCTTCAACCAGAATCTACCTTCCTGTAGCTGAAGAGCGTGACTTTATGCCTTGCTCTCTGGAACAATAGAGAAGAGATATGGATCTCCTATCCTCCGAGGACATCCTTGAGGTCCTCAAAGAGAGCTATCCAATCGTCTTCCATCTTTCTTTTCTCAAGATTAAGTGTGTTCAGACATCCTCTTCTCATACAATTTTGTTACCAATCTTCTAACCTTCTCACCTTCTTCTTTGTCCCAGTTTCTCTTGGATTTCTCTTACAATGTGGGGCTCAGAACTGAACACAGAACTCAAGAGGAAAGAGGAACACATGGGGAAGCCAGTGGGAACATTCCTTCCTGCGATTCAGAAATGATATTTCTATTGTGAGATAAAATCCCAGTGGCCTTTCTTGGCGGTTGTCTGTATATCCGGTTGCTGAGGCACATTGAGGTTGCAACCCACTCCTATCCCAAGGTCCTAATTTTAGAAGCAGAAAAGGGTCAGGGCCAGAACTTGCATCTAGGGCTCATCTTGAGCTGAACAGAATAGACTTTGTGGAATTACAATT
This sequence comes from Notechis scutatus, assembly GCF_049901735.1. Taxonomy (NCBI): domain Eukaryota; kingdom Metazoa; phylum Chordata; class Lepidosauria; order Squamata; family Elapidae; genus Notechis; species Notechis scutatus. The sequence goes on from NC_142018.1 coordinate 21,235,930, forward strand.
CCCCACAACCACCAAGAGATGAATATCAACGTCATCTGAGGGCAGCGCTTTCTCCGTTCCTAAACTAAACACCTAGCAGGATTTGCACTCATTCAAAGTTGTAGGCAGTTGGTCAGAATTGTTAATCTGCTCCTGTATGGATTGCAAGAGTTCTCCTAATCATATCTAATTCCAAACCTCCAAGTAGACTAAAAAAAAAATAGGGTCTACAAAATCCAAGCAACGGCAAACAGAAAGGTAGGATGAAGATAACTACGGCATACACCATAAACACAGCTCAAAGCTTTCTTGTTTTTAATTGTTTAAGAAAAAACTACAATTTGCTAATATTCCTCTAAGTAATAAGACAGAGCAGGACCCAACCCAGAAAAAGAAAGACTTAATCGGTGTGAATCCCACTCCATAATTTTTGGTGAACATACCACGTCATATATTTTTTTAAAAAAACCCAATGCTTAAGACACTGTAAGGAGAAGCAAAATGTTAAGGATGGGAAATAATTGTGGACACTTTGATTTTGTCCCTCCAAGAATATATCTATTTCTTTCCAGAAAAGATCAGCTGGCTATTGCCAATTAAAGTCACTGTGTCCACCGGTCAGACTCTCCAAATTAGCAGATCTTCCCTTGTTTGAAGCTTCAAGAGGGAGGCAGTTTTTAATTTGTAGAATGAAATGCCAGCTTTGAAGAGGGGCATTATGAAATGTGAGGAAATATTTCATCCCTTGGAGTTTTGAAGGCCAAAAAAGATAAAATAAATAAAATAAAATATGGACTCTGATCTAAATTGTAGGTTCTGGAGGGTGGATAATCCAAGTTTAAGTATCAAATCAATTTTTTACATTGTGGAAGACAATCAATTGGGGGAGAAGGATAGAAATCATAATTCAGTGTATTATTTGAATGACCTGAGAGCATTTTATTCTTGGGGGTGGAGCGGAAAGGGAAGGGGACATTTCTGATCAATTTCTCCTTGCCAACACCCCAAACTGATATTTTCCTCAAGACAAAATTGGCTTCTCTCAATGTAAGGGTGCTATTTAATATTTTGGGGATCATTTGTAAGTGTTTCTTGGGGGCTGAGGCAGAGTGGACAATCCGGGTTGTGATGCATTTGGGCTAATTTACACAACTACATAGCCCTTTTAATCTGGATTTTAAAGTAAAAACAATCAGTGTAGGATTCCCTGTATTGTATCGGTGTGTGAGGGAAGACGAGAAGATAATTCTCTCAAATATATATCTCCTACCTTACCATCCCAAGTAAGAATATTCCTACTTCTTTCCCTTCTCCATGCCTTTGGGGGCTGCTTGATCAGAAATCACAGATACATAGCAAATTTTTATTTCATTTTTTGCTATGGCTAGCAGACCACTGAGACACCTGCAAAGAATTAGGTAGCTCAGAGGCCCAGGCCCTCTTCTCACCGGGCTTAATTAGAGGTTGCAAGAAAAAACCTTTATTTTTAAAAGAAAGAAAGAAAAAAGAACAAGCAATACCTACGGATATAAAGTCAACACTGCCTATCTCAACTGGTCAATCATTTCTTTCCCGTTTAAAAAAACAACAACATGCTGGGTCTTTCTCATTCGCATTTCCATCTCCCCCCCTCCCAGAAATGGTTAACGCAGAAACCCACCATTGGGGTCTCAATCCATCTGCATCGTATTTAAGAGCTATTCTGCTTAGAGAATTTGCAACCTGGCCCCGTTTACAACAGGGGCTCTCTCAACACTTCTCATTTTCCATCGCAAAAAATTGAAATATCTTTCCTTTTCTGGATGTAACCCTAACTTGTTCCAAATGGACAGCATCTGCTCAGTTTACGATGGGTTCGGCTATTTCCACGAGCAGTTTAATAAACAACATTTATTTTCAGATTTTATCTAGATTTGTAAAATGCGAACTAGTCTTCTAACACTTCTTGTGCCATTTTAAAGCTTCTCCCTGCACGGGGGAATCCTATCCATTTCTACTTTCGTATTATTTGTTGAATTTTTGCACCCTCTCAAATAACCATTTTCCTGTTCCGAGTGATGATGTTTCACTCTTTTATAGTTTCTTGCAGCTGATGGCAAAAGTGCTGGTTTGACAAATATTTAAAATAGTCACAGTCATGTTTCTACAACAAGAGAAGTAAAAGAACCAGGGAAGGATAGATTTGGAATGGAATCTGATCAGATATTTTAACAGCAAAGCAAGACATTAAGATCTAAGGACATTTTGCTTTCCCCAGGTGAAGCAAACTAAAAAATTCATTCCAACTGTCTGGCCTCATTTATAAGCTTGTTATATTTTAGAAATAATCAAAAGATCACTTCTAAATTTCTTTACACTTGGACAGAGGACAGAGAGAGGCAGAACTCAAGTTTTACAGCCAGAAACATTTTTTAAAAAAAACCTTAAAAGCTCCATTGGCCAGCTAAAATTTTTCCAACAGGGAAGTCAATTCAAACCAGAAAGAGATGTATAGTTCTTTGCCAAGTGGGGCTTTTTCACAACAAATTTTATTCAGAAAAATAGCACAAAAGTCCTCCAGAATTTCACTACGTCTAGTTAAGATCTGTAGAAATAGCATTTTTTTACATCTCGCCTTCGATAACTAGAAAGAGAAACGATGCGATCGGATTTTTCTTCCTGCGAGGTTTGAATGAAATTGTCTTCTGCACCAAAGGATTTTACAATCCTACCCATCGGATTGTGCCCCGGATTATTTGTAAGACAGAGAAAGAGGTGGATAGCCAAGACATTTGCAAGGTGTGATCCCAAAAAAATTCAAGATGGAGGCCAACAATTGGAAGAACGTGGAAAATATGGAAATCGTGGCATAACTTTGGTCACATCGTGGTGGCCCCTATCTTATTTTGGATCATGCCCTACAGCCTCCCAGTATATAGGGAGATAGTTAAATATACAGTTAAGGAAGAAAACAGAATTATGTCAGATTTACACACCTCTTTAAACCTTCTCTGGGAGAGCATATGATAGGTTTGATTTGTATAAAGTGATAAGAGGAAGGTGCATCCTGTTTTATCAGTGTGCAGGCAAAAATCTTTGGTTAAATTCAGGATGGACAAAGGACATTTCAATATCACCTATCTTTTAAACTGCATTAAAATAGACTCTGGATGATAATCACTTTTGTGGGGGTATTTGGGTGAGACGACGGGTTTGAAATGATGAACATTTCCCATGGTTAGGGGGGAAAAAGAAGTTAGATTTAAAAACAGTGTTGTACTCTCAGTCTGGCACCCCTTAATTCTTTAATAGTTTTTGAAACTATTTGTGCAAAGCAAAACTCCATAAATGAAAACAGTAAGCACACATGTGTACATAAACACACACACACACACACGTTCTGAATGCTTCTTCTCCAAAGAAATAGATTTTTCATAGTTCCTTGGACCTTACAAATATGAATTAAATGAGTTTTACATTCACTTCCTGCAAAACACAATAGATTCCAGGATCAAAGTGATTTGGCATCTTCCTCCTTCTGTTTTATGCCAAATTTCAGGCCAATCAATGATTTGTAACAGACTAGATTGGTATATTCAGTGATTAAGACCAACAAGCATTGTATCTCTACGGTCTACATTTTATTTGAACTTTTGAATTTGGAATTGTTTTGAGTTGAGAATTGTTTTGAATTTTCAAACAGCTGATCTTGGAGCCATCTGTGATGAATCCTAACAAACAAAATACTTAGAAGTCTCAAACCAGTGATCCTAAGTCCCATTTTCCAAGATTCATGGTAGAGATTCCAAGATAATATTTAGAAAAACAATTTTTGTAGCTTTCAAGTTTTTTTCCAGCTTGTCAACAATCTACCAGTGTTTAGAATAAGCCAGAGCACAACAAAGGAAATTAGCTTAAACACGTAACAATCCTTTTTTTATGCCAACTGTGTTGTACTGGCATTTATATGAAATCAAAATTATCTAGCAATTATTTGTAAACATACACTTTTCTGAAGCTCCCTTAGAAAGCAGAGCCAATACATAATATTTCCCTATTTTACACAAGGTTTAAAATAATCTACATAAACTAGAGCTAAAAAACATTTACATTTGTTTCCCCCAAATAAGCAGATTTAAATTATGAATCCTTTGAAAGCTATTCATTAACAACCAACGTTTTAGATATCAGAAGGAACTATTTAACTGAGATGCAGGTTAAACCAACCAATAACTACCTTAAATTAACTGCTGTTATAAATAAAATAAGGAGAGTAGATTTCAATATTAAACAATCAGCTTGCAGCAAGTGAGAACATATATCATCAAACATATTTTGAAATCGGGCCTTATTTTGCAACTGAAATAAAAATATGAAGGGGAATGAGATCATGATTTTTGTATGTGTCCAGAACAGAAAATCAGACAGCATTACAAGAAACACAGTTAAAAAAACAGCTCCTTTTTTTAAAAAAAGAGGCTTTGATTCACAGTTAAGGTCAAAACACTTGTTTAAAAAATAAGCTGAAATGAATAAGCGAGAATCAAATCTTTGCATCCATTAACAAAGCCAGAAAAGGAAACTCATTGGAAGCCCTTCGTTTAAAGATTACTTATGAATTCAAATGAAGATGTTGCCATTTAAAAAAAAAGAAAAGAATTCCATAGGCCAGCTGCTTAAAATAGAAGCAGAGTGCAAAATATTTGTAATGTTGTCTAATGCTTGACTTGGAATAAGAGCTTCTAAGGGAGGGGTTGCCATGAGCATATTGTTTGTGAATTCGGGTTTATACCTAAGCAAAAAATAAATTTGCTTCCATAATCCATATTTTGTATTCAGATGACAGACAGAGACCAGAACTGTCCAACTGTCTTATTGTTCTGCTTCGAAACAAGAAAATGCAGGTAATGGCACCTCTGTTTAAGAAGATGTTAATTCTTAAAAGATATTTTTTTAAAAAACAAACACACAGGTCACACGCAAAGCATCCCAAAGACACAGGCCCAGGGGGGGAAAAATCTGATCTTGCTCAATTATGCATTTCATGAAACTTTTACCAAGAAGGGCATTTTAAAGACCTTTTACAGATGTCTTGTTTATCCTTCCTTGCAGGTTAAATCAAGCCAAGAGATTTTGAACTTGTAATAAATGAAAGACAATCGCACAATAAAGCCACGTGTTTCAACCAATGGGCGACTTGGCATCAGCCAGTTGATTTGAACCACAAATCTTTTAATTTTCTACAGATTGGCCTCCGATTCTTCAGCCACCTCACTAACCATAGCTTGGGAAAAGAAACCCAGGCACAAATGAAATTTTAATTTCCCAGATTCACCCCAAAGCAGTTAAGTTCCCATTTTCTTCTTCTTCTTTTTTTCCCCCAATACCTTTCTGCCCCCTTTTGGTGTGCAGAATTCAAGTCATTTCCTATTTTTTTAAAAAAGAAAATTAATAATGTACAGTAGCGTTTAATTGATGAAGTCTTAATTTAGGCTATTAGGGACTTGATCGTCCATTTCTGCCTCTAGCTCATCTTCAAGTTCAAAGGGAAAAAATCCTTTTCCTGGTTTTTTTTCTTTTCTTTTCTGTTTCTTTTCCTTTTTATCCTGGAAGGACAGGAATCCGTTCAGGCAAATCTGATAGAATCACGCCTTTCCTCCCAAAAAAAATACCAGCCCTTGAAAACACCCTTCAATGTCACACATACACATTTACACCCAGAAAAAATAAACAGATTGTTTCCTGTTCTGTTTTGTTATTATGATGATTATTTTACCTTGACTATAGTTCATTGCACCAGGGCCCTTCTGCTTCCCAGCGATCAGGTGTAGATATCCTCCATTTACATGGAAGGAAGAGGGGAAGAGGGGGAGAGAGAGAGAGAAAAACCCCAAACTTTTAAAAGTTTAAAAGACCCCGCAAAGGTCGCCACTCTGAAACTTTAGCCAGTCTTGAAGGGGCTCATGTTGGAAGAGGAAAAAAAAGCAAATTTAGCAAGGGGGAAGGAGGAAGGAAGGTTGGGGTGGGAAGGCGGGGTCCCTGGGGGTAAGGCCAGAAAGAGAGGCTCATCTAAACTTGAAACTCCCATCTTTTAAGAACTGATAATTATGTCCACATCGAGTTACAAGCTCTTTCCACGTTCAACACAACTGCTGTTCCAAGGGGCAGAAAGAGACGTTACATCCTGCAGGGCCTTTGAGCCCTGAGACCCAATCAAGTGTGAAGTACAGTATAGTTTTAGCCTGGATTGAATGGAAACGGGGGTGGGGGGGTGGGCTTTGAGCATAGCAACTTTTATGGATTAGTTCAGATCCTATTCTGTTCCGCTGAATGGCTATCACAGCATGAAGAAAGTTTTCTGCACTCTACATTTAAAAAGCAAAGCAGCTGACTCAAAGCTTGCGTTTGGTCTCTATAGAAACAGCCCGGCCAAAATTTCAAGCAAAATGCAAGTTTTCTGCTGTGCTTTGGCTTTGCCTTTTCAGGAAAAAAAAAGAGAGAGATTCCACCCTGGATTTGAGAAAAAAGACTGGGGGGGGTAGGGAGCAGATCAAACATCTTTGTTTTGGGGGGCCGGCCGGTTTGTTGTTCTTACTACCAAATCTGAAGTGAGTGGACGCCACTCGCCACCAGACGTTCGCCCACAAATCCTGAGAGCGGGGGGAAGGTGGAGGGGTTTCAAACAGGAGGGGATGCGTTTCGAAGCAAGCAAAAATCAACAAGAGCTGGAAAAAAACTACTGAATCTGCTCAGGGATGGAGGGCAGGTAGGCCTTTTCGAATTAGTTCTTCCGAACAAACAGCACAAGAGATCACAGAGCCCAAAAATGCAAACTCTCCTGGAGCTTCCAAGATGCTGCGCTGAAATAAAATATCGGAATAAGCCCCATGAACAATTGCAAATCTTTCCCTCCATCCCTGCAGATTCCTGGCCATTCCATTTAAAAAAAAAAAAAAAAAGTTTGTCTTCTTGTAACAGTTAAAATACACAAAACAGGTGCCAGGCTGCAGAGCAAAATTCTAGCTTCCGCTTCATTTCCAAACACGCAAATGTTTTCTAAGAACGTCCAAACCATTCTTAGAAAATCCAAAGTAGCGGCGGTCCTGTGTTTGGCACCAAGGGAGACAAAGAGCAAGGCAGGTCAGAGAAGGACCCCCATGGCAAAAATATTGAAGGGCAGATGTTTTCTGAGAGCACCTGGTCTAGCTTGGCAAAGACCAAAGGTAGCTGTTGACCTCCAATTGTGGTCCAGGCCTGATGTAGATGAGGGGGACTTCCATTCGCTCTTCCCAAAAGAGCATAAAAGAGAATTAAAAAATTCTTCCTGATGCAAGAAAGATTCAGGAAATGTCCTTTTCCAACATTTATCTTTATTTATTCCTGCTTATTAAATTTCAAGACCGCCCAAATCCTTGACAATGGTGGCCAGCTTATTTCTGTATTCATTCTTTCATTCATCGTATTTATATAGCTCATGAGACCTGGCTCCATCTGACATATATTGTGATGTGATTTCTCACCTATCCTAAACCCAAGAAGCCATCTTGCCGGATGACAAAACTAGCACTGTAGCTAATTAGTTGGCTGATAATCTGGCCCTTATTGCTAGCTTTCATTTCAATCTTTAAAAAAAAACATTATTCAAAAAAATATATAGAATTATAAGCCCTGGTGTGTGTTTCCTTTCTTTCGGACAAGGGTTCCGTAAAGCCCCATCTCTCTGTTTTACAAAGAAGAGGCTGGATGGATAGGAAGAGGGTTGATGTTTTTGAACTTCGGCGTTGGAAAAGACCGCTCAATATTTGAGAAGGGTCGCTTGTTGTCTCAAGGTTGGATGGATTTGAGGGTGGATTGTTCAGTGGTGTTGGACAAGACCTCTGAGAAGATAGCCAAGAAAGCAACAGTGATGGATCGTGAACAAATCAACCCACTGAACAATGAAACCAATCCAACTTTGAAACACAAATGACCATACTCAAAATGATCCTACTTGAGACACATATGAAGACTCGGCTTTCCGGAGAAGGTGATGATGCCAGAAAAGATGGAAGAAAGAAAAGAGGACAACCACCAGCCTGGTGGAGGATCTGAGTTAGAGTAGTGATAAGCTGAGGAACTTGAAAGAACAGATAGATTGCCCTACAGAAAATCGACCTGGACTTTCTTGGTTTTCTTTGAAGACGTTTCGATTCTCATCCAAGAAGATTCTTCAAGAAGCTTCTTAGATGAGAAGTGAAACACCTTTCAAGGAGGGAAAAAAACAAGTCATGTTGTCTTTTGTTAAATAAAAGCATTTTTGAGACTGTCCTAGAAATGCTCAGATTTCTCCACTTATGGATGAGGAAAATGGTTTTATAAGGCTGTATTCTTCACAGAACTACAGCTTGGACTCCAGATTTTCTTCCCATTTTAATTTATGTGGAGAAAAAAATCAGAATCTTCCACTGGATGGTTCTGAATGGGTGAGGTAAGCCACCTCTACACAAATAAATACACAGACACACAAGCCACCTTGCTCAAGAATGCTATTTTCAGGATGGAGGGAGCTGCCGGGGGCCACTGAAATATCTGTATATCAACATGGCTTGTTGAATAGTTAATTACAATTAGCCTGGAGGAAAGATATTGAACAGATAACATGATAGGCATCTTCAAGCCCTGGAGAAAAGGACTGGATAAAAAAGTGAGGCAGATTTAATTCTGGAAGATGGAAGGGTTGATGCAAGCCACCAGGTAGTTCTGCTATTAGGGGCCTCCTCACCCAACCATGGAGTAATTCATTCTCCCCATGAACATGTCACATGTTACTTTCTGGATCCACTTTTGTCCTATTTGCAAGGATGGGGTTTTCTGAGAAGCCTTCCTCTCGTGTGGGCACAGCATGGGCCAAAAAGCAAGGCTGGGACAAACCAGCAAGAGGTTTTTTACGGCTGGAGTGCTTCCACCTTTTCTCCACCACTCCATCGATCCAATCTCCAGCCCACCACGGTGGCATCAGACTCCCCAAAATCCCTGGAGCTTCGCTTTGTTCTCCACCAAAGCCCATCTGGCAAAACCTATTTTCGCTCTTGGAGACAAAGGGAGCCCCGTTTCCATCTGAAGGCTACACGAAGAGAAGTCCTTTCTCTGATCGTTGATGGGAAGGAAGGACCTTAGGTTGCCCTTTTCTCCAGATCTTCGTTCCCTGTGGTCAACTATACAGAGACATTGGAGAACTTAAGAACGGGGGTGAAGCTCTTTGCTTGTCTCTCGTTCTTAAAATGAACGTAGCAGAACATCTTGCAAGAGGTCTAAACTCATCGTATTCGGAAGATTCTATCTTCTTTCTTTCCTTTTTTTCTTTCTAATTTTTTCTCTCTCCCTCATTCTTTTTTATTTCCTTCCTTTTGCCTTCCTTTTCTTTCCTTCTTTTTTTTCTCTCTCCCTTCCTTCCTTTTTCCTTTCTTTTCTTTCTCCCTCTCTCTTCCTTCCTTTTTTTTCCTTTCCATTTCCCCCTTGCCATCAAAGACAAGTGTAGAACAACTGAGCCACCCTTCCAACACAAAACCCTTCCCAAAAAACAAGCAACTTTCTTTTTGAAAGCCCTGCACACACTTGTAACATTCTCCTCCAGGCCTGGCCCATCAAGATACGTATATGTTATTTATCTTTTGAAGTTGTCATCGGCCAACTGGCTCCCCGCTGGGCAGCAAGATTCTCTTGCTACTTAAGGGAGAATTACGTGATTAAATTGAGACTTGAAAAGTCTCGCCCGGGCTTCCTTCTGAAGGCCATAATGAAGTGGGCCCAAGTCCTCCTTTGGCATCAACTTAGTCGTAGTTTGTTTTCACTCTGGTTAATCACCCACCAAGGCTTCCGTGCGGACCACCAGTTTCCAATAAGCGATAAAAGGCAGATCGGGGAAGTATTGTCCTTTTTTTCTACAGAGCTTAGTGAAGAGCCGAATGAATGAGACCTGTTCAAAGTCAGACCAGTCAAGGAGAGGGAAAGGGGGCTGCAGAGGGACGGAGGGGCCAGGAACCTGAGAAGTAAATTAATGTCTTTGGACGTAATTGATGGCAGGGCCAACAAAAAGGCCGGAGCTCATGCTGTCCTTGGAAATTAAAATATTGGCTACTGCAGGTCTTGCGGACAATCGAGGCAATCCTGAACAAGGCTGTGAATTCCTGAACAAGCTTTGCTTAAAGAGGCTGTTGTTTCGGGGTGGGGGTGGGGGGGGCCGAGGAGGGGTCTCCCAACCTCCCTACCCAACTTGTGAAAGAACAAGCCCGGAAACCACCACCAACGTCCTAGACTTGTTGGTGTCTCGGTTAGTCCTCGACTTACGATTACAATTGATCCTCAAATTTCTTGCGGCGGACTTGAGACCTTCATTTAAGTGAGTGTCGTCCCATTTTACGGCCTTTCTTCCCAGAGTTGTTAAGCGAATCACCGCAGTAGATGTGCAGTAGACTGGTGGTTAAGGGAATCCAGCTCCCCCCAGGTCTTGGCACGTCAGAAAGCCGCACACAGGGATCGTGTGACCACTGCGACCGTCGTAAATGTGGACCAGTGGCCAAGAGTCTGAATTTGGATCACAGGACCATGGTCTTGCCTGAAAAACAGTCATAAATTCAGGGCCGTTGTAACTTTGAATAGGTCACTAAATGAATTGTTGTGTAAGTCAAGAACTACTTGTGCATCGTGGGAATCCAACTGGGAAGGTTTGTTGGTTTTGCTTTACAGCTTCCCCTGTTGCATAACTGCAACTGATCATGGACAGTGAAACAAACTATAGTTTCCTGCTCCTTCTCCGCCTTCTCCCTTCTTCCTCCTTTTTTTTCTTCTTCTTCTTCCTCTGTCCTCCTTTTTTCTTCTTTCTTTCTTCTTCTCCTTCCTTTTTTCTCTTCTTCTTCTTTCCTTTTTTCTTCTTTCTTTCTTTCTTTCTTTCTTTCTTTCTTTCTTTCTTTCTTTCTTTCTTTCTTTCTTTCTTTCTTTCTTTTTTTCCTTTCTTTCCTCCTCCTCCTCCTTCCATATCCCTCATCGGACGTTGGCGATCCTATTTTGATCAACAGCCACATGAAAAAGTGTTGTTGAGTTTTGTCCAAACCAGCCCCTTAGATTTGGAAGCCACAATGTTCTTCTTCTGCCTGGACCTTCATTTCCCTTCAATCTTTCCTTGGAGAGGATTAAGTGAAGGATGCCATATTTTTCCGGGTGTCGCATCCCATGCCTGAAATATTCTAACTTTCTTTTTAATGGTTTTGATGATTCCCCTTGGCTTTCCCAGGCAGCTTATCCCTTCCTCCTTTCTGATTTTGTCAACCTAGCTTATACGTAAATCCACATTTCAAATGCTTCTTCTGGTCTCTTCAAGGGGCTTTCTGTCCAAAGACCAAATCTCCACTCCATAGAGCGGGATACAAGCCTGGTTTTCATGACAGTGATTAACATTTATCTATATATATATATATCAAAGCGAAAGACCACTCATGCATCATCATGAAATCTCCAGAACCGTAAAGCCTACAAACTTGAAATTTGGCACGTCTGCTCCTCTTGGCTTCTAGGAGCTCAATAAGAAAGAATTTTTTGAAGTGACCATCAGCGCATCAGTATTTCCTATATTATTATTGTTAACATGCTCTGCTGCTAAGGAGTTCTACTCCCCCTCCCAACCTGAAAAGAAATCTCTTCCAAATGCAAAACACAATCAAAGGAGAGGAGTTTCAGTTTTAGTTTCAGTTTCAGAGCAGCAAGCAACTTTAGTATAGAACAGTTCAGCTAAGGTCATTTCAAAAAGCTCCTTGCTGTCTCCTTCTTGCTCACACAATAAATACTCTTTCACTTTCCAAACAGCCCTCAACTCTCTCACACACTGACAGGATACTAGCCAGATGAATATGGATGGATGCTGGTAGGCAGAGGCAGAATTTTTCCCCTTTATTTTCCTCCCCCAAAACTTGCCCGATCACATAGTTTCATGGTGAAGCATGGGTATGTATGTGTGTATGTATGGTGCAAGTATATGGTGCAAGTATATATTTATGGATGTAAATAGCATGTGTATCTGTGTGTTATGTATGTGTTTGGGTAGATATACATGTTCTCTTGAAGAGCAGGCAACAGAATTTCATTTTTAATGTGGGCCCGTGTGCTCACAGTTAAAAAAAAGAAAGACAATAAAGTTACCTTATCTTACTTTATCCACATATATTATACAACATGGAGAAACAACACAGTGTAATTCCGGTGTATCCTTGTGTTCTGCACACGTTTCAATTCGCTTCTGGATCTCGCCAGTTCTTGGTCCTTGCACAACTCGAGTGCCAAAACATGGGAGTGCAACTCATCCCTCCCGATTCAAGATTCCAAGGAGATTCCGGACTTTGTTTTCTAGCTCTCTTTCCTCCCCCATCAGATTCTCCTCCCTTGCAGGTTTTTCCTTCTTCTTCTTCTTCTTTTTCTTCGTTTCTTTTTGTTCTCACACACACAAAAAAAATCAATTCCCTTGAAGAAAAGTCCTTAATCCCATTTTTGCCAGCAACAATTGCCAGCTCGAACAGATTAAGAATCGGGATGATGCGGCTGTCTTGTTTAATTCAACCCTATTCAGGTAACCGCCGTCACTCGGACTTTGTAGTGCCGGGTTCAAAACTTTTAAGAGGAAGATCTTCTGATATTGGGGTTTCCTGGGGTGCTGAACCCCGTTCTCACTTTGAATTAGGCCAGACAAACAATCACTTAAGTCTTTGAGCTTGGCTTTGGGGAGTGCTCTCTTCTTCTTCTTTTCTTTTCTTTTATCTTCTCTTTTTCTTTTCTTTCTTCCTTTCCTTTCCTTTTTTCTTTTCTTTTTCTTTCCTCTTTCTTTTCCTTTTTTCATTCCTTTTCTTTGTTTTTCCTTTCCTTTTTTCTTATTCCTCTTTTCTCTTTTTTCTTTTCTTTTTCCTTTTCTTTCCTCTTTTCCTTTTTTTCTTTCCTTTTCTTTTTCTTTCCTATTCTTCCTCCACCACTTTTCTCTTTTCTTTTCTTTTCCTTTTTCTTCTTTTTCTTCCTTCCTTTCCTCTATTCTCTTGTCTTTTCCTTTCCTTTTTCCCTTTTTCCCTTTTTTCTTTCCTTTCCTTTTCTTTCTTATTCCTCCTCCTCTTCCTTTTTTTATTTCCCTTTCAAAAAAATATTTTTTAAAAAGAACTTCACCTTGGCTAACACCAACTCACCACAAATCAAAGGCAAAACAAATGATGAAGTTGAGGTGCAGAAATTACTTTCCCCCATCCCATCCCACACAACCAAAACACTCTCTCACTCTCTCTCTCTCTATATATATATATTTGTGTGTGTGTGTGTGTGTGTGTGTGTTCCAATCTCTTCCCCCACTCCATCCCACACATCCCAAACAACCAAAACAATCTTCATAGTGAAGAACCTGAGAAAAAAAATCCAACCCTGTAATATCTCCATGGCAACCAAAGATTAAGTTCACAGGGGCTGGTGGGAGGGCGGGAGATGGTTTAAGATAAATGCCAAAATCATCCATGATTTTATTTGGAGGGAGGACTTGATGGAAATAAGATGGGGCAAGAGACTTTTGTGGGTTAATCTATCAAATGTTTTGCAGTTCCAGGAAAGCAGCCGACACTTGCAAAACATTGGTAGTCACTTCTTCAGTTTATGACCAATTTGTGGAGAGATTTCAAGCTTAAAAAATGCTGTTTGGGACAAACAGGTAGATGGCGCACCAAAAAAACTCAACCAACCAACCAGTTGTAACGTGCACTCTAAGATGTACTTCAGTCAAGTCCTGAACCTCCACTTGATGTTGACCCAACTTGCGTCCTTTGGGAAATTCGCCGGCACAATTTGTTTGGTAAACCCTTTGCTTTCTCGTGGGCGATAAAAGTTGTTTTTGTTTCATTTGAGTGGCTGCAACCACCTTCAACTCCTTTCCCTCTTTCTTGTTCTTAATTGCCCCGGCCTCTTCCATAATGACCAACATGGCCAAAAATGAATGGGGGAAAAAAAATCTAAATAGCTGTTGAAGCGACTCCGCCAAAGACTCTCCGACTACGACGTGTCCCCTCTTGTGCCTTTTCTGTCTCTTGAAAAGAAAGGGAACAAAGGCCCAGTCCCGCCCATTCAAAAACCCGGCCGGAGTGACAAACAACAGACGCAAAAAAACGGCTCCTTCATCCATGTCCGAGGTTAGGATGAAAGGGCCCTGGGGTTTTTTTTTTCCTCCTTCTGAGAAACAGGACATCACAAAAGAGACAGGAGGGTTGACAAAACTCTTCTTTTTCATGGCTTTCACGGAAGAGGAAAAGGGAGGCCGCGGAGGAGAAGCTGTGCAAAAGGGTGACGGTGGCTGTGGGATGGCGTTGGCGGTTGGGTTTAATATTACAACATTATCCTTCTGGGAATTCTGATCGTTCCTGGTCATGCGTCATGGCGACAGGGTGGAGCAGTTGAATCGAGAAGCGGCTGGTTTGAATCCATCCAGTCAGAAGAAGAGAGTTGGAAGGACCTTGGGGGTCTAGTCCAACCTGCTAATCAAGCAGGAGTCCCTGTATCATGCCAGACCAATCTCTTCTTGAAAACCTCCAGTGTTGGAGCACCCATAATTTCTGGAGGCAACCTGTTCCACAGGTTAATTGTCCTCACTGTCAGAAAGTTTCTCCTTAGTTCTAGTGTAGGTTGCTTGTCTCCTTGATTGGTTCCATCCATTGTTTCTTCTCCTGCTTTCAGGTGCTTTGGAGAATAGCTTGACTCCCTCTTCTTTGTGGATGCCCCTCAGATATTGGAAGACTGCTATCATGTCCTTCTTTTAATTAAACTAGATAAATTTCTCCTTAGTTCTAGGTTGCTTCGCTCCCTGATGAATTTCCACCCATTGTTTCTTCTCCTGCTTTCAGGTGCTTTGGAGAACAGCTAAACCCCCTCTTTTTTGCCCCTCAGATATTGGAAGACAGCTATCATGTCACCCCTAGTCCTTCTCTTCATTAGATTAGACCCAATTCCCGCAATTGTACTTCATACGTTCTAGTTTTCAGGTCCTTAATCATTTTAGTTGCTCTTCTCTGCATTTTTTCCAAAGTCTCAACATCCTTTTTTGTAATGTGTTTCATAATTTGTTGAGGCCTTTGCACTCTCTTGTTCAAGACCTCAGTAGAGAAAGGAAAGAGGAAAACAAGCTGTAGACCTTTTTCCCCCCTGTTTCCATGCATGGATGGCCAACCTACTGTACCAGAGATAAAACTCAGCCAAGTCCCATAACGGATCGGCAACCAGAGGATCAATATTTCAGCAACTTCAGGAGATCACAGGGCTCCAGGGAGGCCTGACCAAGAGTAAGCAAATTGATTTTTCTTTCGAGGGGAAATTGCTTGGCAAAAAAAAAAAGGAGAAAGCATCTCTTCCGCCCATTTGAAGCAAGGGACTCTTCGAGTTGTGTCATCCTGGGAGTCCCAACAGCTGTTCTGGGGAAAACAACAAAAATTAGGGTGGTATTGGAAAGTTTCAGAAGTTTATTGGGGCATAAGGGTTTGGGAAGCAAGGACTTACTCAATCTGAGTAGGATTGTTTATGAACACTTACTTTTCCCAATATGTTCTCCAGTTAGCAGTGACCAGCAGGAACTCAACACAAGTCAAATTGTGCAAAAAATCGGGACCATATGTTGAGTTGCAATTCAAAGATGTATCGTTCAAGCCTATGCACAAGAAATCCAGTCAATCAGATAAAGCTCAATGGAATTCAGGAGGGTTGGATTTGGACCGTTGATGACAACATAACGATTCTAAGCTGATGACGCACTTAACTCCACCTCCAGCTCTACCTGCTCTTCTATAAATGGCCAGAAGATGCACACTGTTCAATCAAGACATACTGAAGAAAATGCAAATATGGAAACGCAGATCGGTCCAACTTTGTAGATTTCTCCTCCTTATTTAATGCCTGCACCAGACTTTTTTGGGGATCCACCAAAGATGGATGAATGGTTTTATTTCATTCACATTTCTCCCAGGGTAAATTCATTAGAAATATGCTTATTATTCCTTGTGCGTGTCCTCCTGTTCATTTTTTGTAATATCCTAATTCAGGTATTGGATTTATACCCTGCCTTTTTTTTCAAGGTGTTCAGAATCACATATTAAATATCCCTTCCTCTCTTTTCTTTCCATCCCACAACAATTTTGTGGAGTAGGGAGGGCTGAGAGGCAGCCTAAGACCCCCCATTGAGCTTCCTTGGTTAAGGCTAGATTTGAACCCAAATCTTCCTGATCCAAGTCCGTTATTCTATCCACTAGCACACCTTGCTGTCAAAATTGCAATATCGGCGCTACCATTCTTTGAGATTGATTCCATTTGGACTGTCCAAACCGATCCCCTTTTTTATTCCATTGAGGTGTCTGAATCATCTTACAGCCTCAATTCAATCGAAATTTTGGAATCCAGGGTGGAAAACATATTTTGGTGGGCCTGAAGAAAAGAAAGCAGCCATCCTATTTTGTTCCTTCAAGGCCCTTGGTTGCTTGCTTTGATTTGGAAGTTCAATGCCATCATGTCGAATTAGATCACCCAACATATCTCATTATCTTCGCCTTCATCTTGAATGTGGGTTGCGTTATTAGCGGAAAGCAAACGGGTCACGTTAACTCATCGGTTGCACCCGGTGGTAATTTCAAGAAGCAGGCTCACGTTCCATCACCTAACCCGTGTTTGCTCAGAAAGCATCATTTGATCAAGGACAGGGGCAGTCCAATATTTGGGAGGGAGGAGAAGGGGAACATGGGACTCGTCTTAAGGGCTGATACACCAGCAGTTCTTCACGCAGGCCGATTCTGATGTGGTTGGAAATTTCACAAAATGGATGATTACAAACCAAGGCCAGAGAAAGGTCAGCCGATGCCCCAGATGGCTTCTGCACTCTTCCATTCCTGTCTCCTCCGGTGCTTTGAAACAGGCACCAACAAAAAAAGTCAATTGTCCATTTGAATCAAATCCCCACCTGAATTTACGGCAGGCAGAGGCCTTGACAAGCTCCGAGCCCTTCCAAATGGGTTCGTGCAGATGTCTGCATTTGTCTCTGTGCCCCAGCTGGGGGTGTGTGTGTGGAAAAACACAACCACAAACACAGTGAATGAGAAGGACAAAGGTGCTCAGGCAACACAAATACAGCTGTAAGAAGTATTGGGGTTTTTTTTAAGCAAAAGAAATTTCAGAGTCACCCCAGAGTCAGTGGTACCCTGAGAATCTCACTTAAGGACACCATAAGTGGCTTGGTGGCTTCAGTAGCATCTGAGCTCCAAATAGACCTCAACCAGGTCAGTCCTACTCAGAGGTGGGCTTCAAAAATGTTAGCAACGGGTTCTCTGCCCGGTTTCTGGGTGGGCACGTGTTAGGAATCTGTACACAAATTAGTTGGGTTGGCAATATATAAACCAACAATGTATGTTTGTAGCTTTAAGACAAAATCACTAAATTTATGCTGTATTCCGATTGGTTGATTGTGTTGCAAGTTGCCATAAGAGGGAGCTAGAGATCGTGGCTTGCTCTCTTTGACATTCTGTCTCTCTGACATTCTGTTGCTGCTGTGCTTATATTTTGATATCTTTGTTTACTGTAAATGACAAAGGAAACCGGTAAGAAGACTTTGTAATTGGATATTCTTTGGACTGTTAAACGTATATGACCTGGACCGTTTATTGGACTGTGCTATTTCTTAAAGTAAACTTTAACCCAATTTAGTGTATCTGTGTGGGGCTGAATAATTATTCATAACTACTCTCATAAACGTTTCCATGTGCGTATTCTTGTTACTCAAAGGTTATTCTGTACATAACAGCATGGCCATGGTGAGCATGGCCTGCACCATGGCAGGAGGTGCGTTTTTGCCCTCCCTGGGCTCCAAAGGCTTTCCTCGAAATTCTGGGAGGGTGAAAACGGCCTCCCCCATCTCTGGATGCCGGAAACGGGCCCATTTCCAGCCTTCCTGAACTTCCAAGTGGCCCGTTTTTCACCCTCCCTGAGCTTCTGTGCAGGCCCTGTACTTACCTGCATCCAAAACAGGCTGTGTAGGGACTCTTGGGTGGGGAGGGGCAGGGGGCCAGCCAGGAGTGGGATTTGGGGGTTCTCCGAACTGCACAGAATCTTAGCTGGGGCTCTACCGAACCCCCAACCAACCCAACCCTGGTCCTACTCCAAAATCATCTTGGACCATTGGTCAATAAGCATGCAAGTTTTACAGCATGCAAGTCAAACAATTAGGCATGCAAGGGAGAGATCAGCAACGGGACAATAGAAGAGAAGACTAGAGGCTTAGAAGGTGAGGAAGGTGCTTTTTATACGTTCCTGGATGGGATGGTCCTAGGTTTGGTTCAACAAGGCTCCTTGGCTTTGGAATGGCTTCCAGGAAGGGGTGTGTCTTTAAGGAAATGAATTCACAAGAAAGGCATGGGTGGGTCAAACAGAAAGGAACTTTGAAAGGATCTAAAATGACCTTAAATTAAATCTAGTTAATGTGATTTCCTCCATTCCTTCCTACGCTTCTTATTTACCACCTTCTGTTCTAAGAAAAGCTTGCCTTTTCTTGCAATCTTGAAAGAGCTCTTTTGGCAAAGATAATCAAATATTGTATACTGTCCCAGGATCTCCAGATGGGCTGGTTCAGCATCCAAGAGTCAAATTGCCATGTATGCCACAGGTAGGAGTTGGTTTGCAGTTTAGCATGGAGTGGCGACCTAGCATAGGGTGTGAACTCTAGCCAGATAGGGCTGAACTGATAACTCTGGCTGATCCAAACACAGTTTAAGATAGTGGGAGATTCCAGTTGGGAGTAAACACTAGAGTAAAATTAAATAGCAACTCTTAAAACATCAGAAACCAAGAATAAGAGAGTTGGAAGGGACCTTGGAGGTTTTCTAGTCTAACCCCCTGCTCAAGCAGGAAGCCCTATCATTTCAAACAAATGGCTGTCCAAACTCTGTCCAAAAAATGAGGACCCAGATTGCTGGGGGACAAGAGGCTGACTCTGTAAACCGCTTAGAGAGGGTTGTAAAGCATTGTGAAGCAGAATACAAGTCTAAGTGCTATTGCTAACTCTGCCCACTGCCAGGAGTTCGATCCTGACCTGTTCAAGGTTGACTCAGCCTTCCGTCCTTCCGAGGTGGGTCAAATGAGGACCCAGATTGTTAGGGGAGCAAGAGGCTGACTCTGTAAATCGCTTAGAGGGGGCTGGAAAGCACTGTGAACTGGTATATAAGTCTAAGGGCTATTGCTCTTCCTTCCTTCTTTCCTTCCTTCCTTCCTTCCTTCCTTCCTTCCTTCCCTTCTTCCTTCCTTCCTTTCTTCCTTTCCTTTCCTTCCTTCTTTCCTTCCTTCCTGTTGGAATGCAATATTGCAGGCTAATTCTGTCGACTGTCAGGAGTTTGATCCTGACCAGCTCGTTGACTCAGCCTTCCGTCCTTCCAATGTGGGTCAAATGAGGACCCAGATTGTTGGGGGGCAAGAGGCTGACTCTGTAAAACCGCTTAGAGAGGACTGGAAAGCACTGTGAAGTGGGATATAAGTGCGATTGCTATTGCTATTTAGTTATTTTCCTGCAGCTGAGGAGCGTAACTCAGAAATTTTCAACCCAGAAGGTCCAACTGTATTAGCTATTACGGCCCGTTTATTCCTACTTTTGACCCTGAGGGTCTCTTGCTAATCCATTGATAATAGATGGACATTTAATGTAACTACACTGAACGATCATGCTTTTATAGTGTTTCCTTGCTTTTTGTTGTCCTCTCCGTCATCCACTCCATCCCCAAACTAATATTCAAAATTAAAACACGTGTTTCTCTCCTCCTCCCCCCCTCCCAAAACATCTGTCTCCAGGAGTGAGTGTGCACAATTAAGCTTTCTTCTTAGCCGAAGCTGTCATGAGTTTATGGGTATTCATTAAAATCCCATCCTAATTGCTCCCTCATCAGCTATGAATTTTAAGAAGCTTAAGTTACTAAGTGTTTAAAGTCCATTTATTGACAGAAAACAGAAAATTCGCTAATGACTGCCGGGTGATGTCATCATTGTGGTGCCGGAACGCTTGTTTTACACAGCCGTACAAAGGAGGCCAGTCTCAAGATTTCACCCTTCCGGATGAAAGCTGTCCCCGGGGAAGCCAGCGGGGCGCAGAAGCAATGCAGACTGTTTTCACGGAGAGAAAGCAGGCGGCCGCCGTTGCTTGAAGCCTGAAAAGACTTTTTGAAAGGAAGCCAGCCGGAATTAGCCATATGAGGGGGACTCTACGGTAGAGTTGGGTCACACCTTCTTCAGACACAGCATTGGGGTCTGGAGACCACGTTTCAAGAAGACTCGTGTCAACCAGGAGAGGTTGAAGGAGACCAGGAAGACAGAGGACTAACTTTGTGAGAAGTCCCAAGAAAATGGGAATGTTAAGGGAAAGGCTTGTCTGGGAGGCATCCTTCCAGTAACTAAAGTATCTAAGGTCAAATGTCTATGGAGAGTTTCCATAGGTACAGTTGTCCCAAAGGTGTGGGGGGTTTTCCCCGAAAGGCAACTGGATTTTCTGGGGGGGGGGGGGTTCCTTGAAAACATTTCGCTTTTCATCCAAGAAGCTTCTTCAGTTCAGTTCTCTCTCCCTATTTTCCCTGCTGTTTACTTTTGTATTTTGTTTGTACACTATATTATAAACGAATAAAAACTGTTTAAAAGAAAAACAAAAATGTTCCGCTTTTCATCCAAGAAACTTCTTCAGTTCTTGCTGAAGAAGTTTCTTTTTTCAAAGGAAAAAAAAAAAAAAACCCAATTGGAAAAGGCACCTTTGGGCTACAGGACATTCAGATGTGTTCCCTTAAGTACATTCAACAATGAAGTTGTAGGAAGGCACATTTAAATTGAACGTTAGCGGGAAAGAAAATTTCCCAATGGTAGGAGCGATTCAGCAGTTGAACTAATGATCCAGGAAGGTGGAAGACTTCCTTTGTTGGGTATCTTCAGCAACGACTGGATGGGAGTATTTAAATTTGGATCAGGGATGTTCATGTCCTCTCCCAATTCTGAATTTTAAAATACAGGTTCTGATTCTATGAGGTATTCCATGGGACAAACATGGGGATCATACACATTAATCAGAAATCAGAACTATTAGCAATGTAATACTTGCGTTATATAGTTCATTTTCAACCTTTGGTCACTGAAGCAACAGGAAGTCTTTGACTTAACAAATGTCCATGTAGTAATCTGTAGTAAACTGAAAAAAGTGACTTAGGACCATTTCCCACACTTATGACCATTGCAGCATCCTTGTGGGTCACGTGATCAGAATTCAGACTCCTGGCCACTGACTCATATTTGTGACGGTTGCAAAGTCCTGGCATCACGCGATCCCTTTTTTGATCTTTTGACAAGCAAATTCCACAAGGAAAGCCAGGTTCACTTAACAACCGGGTTACTAATTTAAGAACTGCAGTGATTCACCGAACAAGTGTAGCAAAGAAAGGTTGTAAAATGAGACAAAATTCACCCTCACCAATTTTTCATTTAGCGCTATAAATCCGGGGCTCAACTGTGGTTGCAAGTGGAAAACGACCTGTAGTTCACTTTTGAGAAGCTACTGATTAAATTACAGAAACGGTAGCTCCAGTGTTTGCAAATCTACACATTTGAATCGATTGCTTTCATTGGGCAAAATGTGGATTGTAGATTCCATTAAAGGAAGAGAAAAAGAACCACACAACAACAAATAATAATAATCTCTGGCTGCATTTGTGCACGGTTCTGAGCCAGATGTGGTCAAGTTACAGGATGCATTTATGGAGCAGCGACTTCTAAAAATATGAGTGTGAGCTACGAGTGTGAGAGGCCATCAATCTCTTTTGCATGCTGATGCTTTCTTCTTCAGTGACCCAAATAAACAAAGAGGTGTGTAAGATTGGTTTAGCTCGTTTTTTAAAATTTTTGTGCCTGCTGAAGTTCTCCAAAAAGATGCATTTTATTTGAACATGTTTATGGACACTCAATCCCTGCGTGGATAGCCTCAAGCAGTGGTGAGGAATTTGGCTTTTAAGCGACACGACATCCGTCATCATGACAAGGCTTAATTACGCAGGAATCCAGTTCTCGCCACCGATTCAGCTGGGGACAATATTTTCTCGAATATTTGGGTATTTAAAAGGGCATCCCTTACCCCAAAGAAATTCCCAGAAGCATGGACAAGGATAACACCAAAGCCTTTTGTTTCTGGACTTTTATAAAAGAAGCTCTTAAAACTTGTCTGGTTTGGAGATTTTGACCTGACACCAGAATGTGGATCAAGTTGTTATCAGAATATACAAAATTGTAAGATTCTCTCTGCTGCGGCGGAATAATGTTATTTCTTTGTTGGGATAATTTCTGTTTTTAAAACACAAGGAGTGCCCTCTGCTGGGAAGAATAAAAATCAAGTCCTTCAGGATTTTTATATATTGTGTTTTGTGAAGAAATCTGTCATTCTCACAAAGGTAGCCAGTTTAGAACTCATCTCCTACACTGAGGATAAATAAATTAACTAGCTGTTGGTTTAAGCAAGCCCACCACCCTGGGATTTCTACAGGGTCCCGAAATCCAACAGGCAGAGATGCCCTGGGTGGGAGACAGACGGACAGACCGAAGTTAATAGAGATTTAGGCCAATTGTGTATTTCAGTTTTCTAGACAAGTAGGTGCAACATTTTATCATAGGCTGGCAATGTTCAACCTTGGCAGCTTTTAAGATGGGTAGACTTGAACTCGTAGAATTCCCCAGCAAACATGGGTGAGTATCCCAACTAACCCTGGTCAAGGGAGCCTTGCCATTCTCATTTTTGAGTGCGCTAGCTGTGTTTGAACATCTCACAGCCTACCAACCATAAATTCCTTGTGTGGCAGAGCTAATATGGGTCAAAGTACAGAATCCAGGATAACAGAGTTGGGAGGGACCTTGGAGGTCTTCTAGACTAGTCCAACTCCCTACTCAAGCAGGACACCCTCTTCCATTTCAGACCAATGGCTATCCAGTCTCTTCCAGTGATGGAAACACCTACATTCTGGATTCAACTCACTCCACTGCTTTATTGTTTTGACTGTCAGGAAATTTCTCCTTCATTCTAGGTTAGTTCTCTCAATTAGTTTCCATCCTTTGCTTCTTCTCCTGCCTTCTGGTGCTTTGGAAAATAGGTTGACCCCTTCCTCTTCTTAGTGGCAGCCCCTCAACTACTGGAACACTGCTATCATGTCGCCCCTAGTTCTTCTTTTCACCGGACATACTCAATTCCTGTAGCCGTTCAAGTCTTGGCCTTCAGCCTCCCCGAAGTCTGATGTTTTTCGACATAGATGTCTTTTTCCAATCATAGTCTATCCAAGCAGAATCAAATCTCATGTAACCTGGGTTTTTTTCCCCAGTTGTCCCCTATAAAGAGGCGACATAACCTGACCTGAACTCAGGCCCACGTATGGAAGGAGTCTCGTTATTGTAGCGGCCTTCTTGCAGTGAGATTTAGATCACGATGATTAGCCGGGCAAAGGCTGAGTAATCTTCTTATGGGATCGCCCCACCCACTGCCAGTCATTAATGTCCAGAAAGCATCCAGCTGCAAGACTTAAAGAGCTTTCCTCGTCTTACAACCCTCCTTGACCGAGAACTTCATGGACAACCAGCCTCAAGCCTCCGTTTCCTGCCAGAAAATGCAAAAATTAGTTTTCAGCGTCTATTGTTCCTAGGAAAAGCCAAGATTTGAGCTTGCAAAGGATGGGACATGGTGTCAGCTCTATTAGGAAAAAAAATATAGGGGGGAATGGACCTAAACTGAGCAATCCCAAAGGTGTGTTGTTGTTGTTTTCAAAAGGCAACTGAAAGTCTTTCCTGGAAGATGTGTCACTTCTCATCCGAGAAGCTTCCTCAGTTCCTCCAAGAAGCATCTTCAGTTCAGCTCCAGAACGGAAGAAGCTTCTCAGATGAGAAGTGAAATGTCTTCAAGAGAAAGAGGGGGGGAAAAACAAGAAAGTCCAGTTGCCTTTTTTTAAAAAAAAAACAAGCAACTTTGAGACAGTCATGACCTGGATGCCTGAGAATCTCCATAGA
Organism: Notechis scutatus; assembly: GCF_049901735.1. Lineage (NCBI taxonomy): Eukaryota > Metazoa > Chordata > Lepidosauria > Squamata > Elapidae > Notechis > Notechis scutatus. Next base: position 21,259,963 of record NC_142018.1, read on the forward strand.
CATGAAACTCAGCAACCTTGATCTTGCTTGCTTTGCACGATAAGTTTTATACCCTCTTCTTTCTTTAACGCTTTATTCCAGCCTTTTATGCCACCCCACCCACCGCTGGCAACTCAACTCTATAAATAATGCTCTCCGATTGGCGGAAAAGAATTTTTTTTAAAGAAAGCTGAATGGGACATTTATTCTCGAATGAAAGAAATTGCCTGTAATTTGTGGACTCCTCTTTTTCTATTACAGCAACATTTGCATTTCAATGAAAGCTCTCTTTTTTCCCCCTCCACAATCTGGTTTCACCTTGACCCAGTGACCGTAATCACGCTCTCTCTTTCTCTCTCTCTTTCTTTTTTTCTCTTTCTTTCTCTCTCTCCTTGATGAAAACACAGCAGGTCTGATGCACAAAAGTATGCCAAATTCAGCTGCTTGCAGGTGAAAACAGAAAGCCGAATTCTGCCCTTGGTTTTTCTGTTTTTCTTCGGGTCTTCTTAAGTCTTCGTTAGAATGAATTTTATTAGTTCCTGTTGAAGAGGATTCAGGAGTGGAAGTGTAAAATGGAGATTTCTTTTCTGCCTCTGACGAACAATACCGTTATATCTCCAAAGTTTCCTTTCCAAAAAGAGGTGGCAGGAATTGGAAAATATTGAGCAGCACTAATAAGGTTTTCAGCAAGTCATTGTTGTTAAATAAATTATTTCTGGATCTGGGCATTCATATTACCTGAAGGTTTGTTGCCTGAATACATTCCTGCATGGCTTGTTCGAATAAACAATGGAGACATACTGGAGGCGGCTTAAAAAACAACCCCTAACTGTGCTAACGGTGCAAACTATGATTCTGCTAATCGTGTTGATTAATTGGGTAGATTTACACATTTGCGCCCAAGTCTCCCAGTTCCTCTCTTTTACAGTTTAGGGCAGAGGAGTCCAATCTTGCCAGAATAATAGAGTTGGAAGGGATCTTGGAGGTCTTCTAGTCTAACCCTCTGCTTAGACAGGAAACCCCATACCATTTCACACAAGTGGTTGCCCAATCTCTTCTTAAAAACTTCCAGTGTTGGAGCATTCACAACTTCTGGAGGCAAGGAGTTCCATTGGTTAATTCTTCTCACTGTCAGGAAATTTCTCCTTAGTTCTAAGTTGCTCCTCTTGATTAGTTTCCATCCATTGTTTCTTGTCCTGCCCTCAAGTGCTTTGGAGAATAGCTTGACTGCCTCTTCTTTGGGGCAGCCCCTGAGATATTGGAAGGCTGCTATCATGTCACCCCTGGCCCTTCATCAGACTAGACATACCCAATTCCAGCAACTCTTTTTCGTATGTTTTAGTTTCCAATCCTCTGATCTTATTTATTGCTCTTCTCTTTAAGACTTGTGGACTTATTATGTTGCCAACCTGGCTGGGAAATTCTAGGCGTCGAAGTCCACAGGTCTTAAAAGTTGCCAAGGTTGGACAGCCCTGCCTTAGGCCACGCCACGATTGCTGAAAAGCAACACAACCAATAAATTACCAGCTTAGCTTTGATAAGTGTCATTTATTAAGACTATCATTAAGTGTTGTACCTTATGATTCTTGACTCTTGACGAATGTCTCTTTTCTTTTATCTACACTGAGAGCATTTGCACCAAGACAAACCCCTTGTGTGTCCAATCACCCTTGGCCAATAAAAGAATTCCTATTCTATTCTATTTTTCTACAACTTGACTCTAATTTTTGTTTTTGAAATAGAAAATACCATTTTAGTCAGCGCTCGGACCCCATTTATGAGCTGATCTGCTCATTATTTGCTATTCCCGAGATGTTTAAAAAAAAGAAGTACATACAGCATTTCTGCCCCATATAGCGCAAGGCATTTTAACAATGGCTCCACGGGCTTTCAATATATCAGGCCTGTTGACAAGCAGCACAAGAGGGAAAAGTAAAACAAAAGACAAAAATATGGCCAACAAGCACAACGGATTAATCTTGTGGTTTTACGGCAAGAAAAGAGCCACCTAAGGGCCTCTCCACCCTTCCCTGAAGCTTATAAATCTCACCATGTGGTGAGCCAGAACTTCGGAGTGTTTTTCCTTCGGTTACAAACAGATAATAAATTATGTTGCCATTACAGAGGTTTCCGTATTAAAACTTCTGGCACCGGCCGCTCAGAAAACTGGCTCTGTCGTGTTTCACAACTATGGCCAAAACCGGTCTACACTTAGTGAACAAGTAAATATTGCCTTTATTTACTTAGCTTAAAAAACAATTGTCGGATTTACCACTAGGCAGATCAATTCTAAAGTGCAGTTAGTTCTTGACTTAAGAGCCACTTGTTTAGTAACTTTTCGAAGTTACAACTGCAACAGAAAAGGTGACTTTGGACCGTTTTATGTGAAGTGTGGCATCCCCACGCATGGTCCTGTGATCAAAATCTAGAGGCTTGGCAAGCGGTTCATATTTATGACGGTCAGTGTCCCGAGGTCATTTCTGAAAGCAAAGTCGGTGGCAAAGCCAGATTTCCACTTAACAACGGTGTTACAAATGTCACTGAACTGCTTGGCGAGAAAGGATCGTGAAACAGGGCAAAATTCACCGAACGAGTGTCTCCCTTCGCCACAGAAATTCGGGGGATCGTTTGTGGTTGTAAGTTTCCAACGTATTATTATTACCTTTATTGTCAGAGTACAACATTGTACAATGAGATTGGCTGCCAGCAGACATTCTAGACGTTGAAGAGACGAGTCTTGTTTGATCAGAAAATCTGCCATTCCTGAGAAGACGGGCCAATAAATGAATTTTCCTTGCTCAGATGTGATAATTTAATTGTGAATTTTGTTGCGTGTGTACTATGTATATACGTACAATGACAATAAAGAATTCAAATTCAAATAACCCTCCTGCCTCTAGGTTGTCTCTTCACCAACCTGTTAGCCCCTAAATGAGTTGGTATCGTTTTTGGCCATAGCCACAAAATTCTGGGAACTGTAGTCCAAACACACAGTATCAGGTTGGCGATGGTCAATTTTATACCATTTTGAGGTCAGCCCTAACCCACCATCCTGTTTTGAGGCAGCAAATTCCGCAGAGGACAATGAAACCACCCTCAAATTTGGACATTGCCTCACCGTTTCCAAATTCTCAGTTTGTAACAGCAAGTATATAAAACAGTCAAAAATGTCTGCGCTACGATTAGCTGAGCCCTCAGAACAATGCAGCACACCAAATTCCACGACAAAAGTAATTAGAAAAATCACCAATGGCACAAGAGTTAGTTCTCTCCATACATCGGGTACAGCTCCAATGAGTTTGGCCCTGGCTTAATGAATAAACCTCAGAGTAGCAAATAACATTAGAATTCATAATTTTGCAAACCATTTTGCTTTGGCCAAATAACAAGGGCCCCAGACACTTAGAATTGTGGTTTGTAAGGCATGAATCAAACCAATTGTGAGGGTTTTTTTAAAAAAAAAACCACGGTGTGTCTCAACATAAGACACAAATCTACTTTTTTCACCCCTTTCTGTCAAGCTAAGAGGTTAAGTGGCTATATTTTACGTATCTTTCCAAGTTCTGTGTTATAATTTTAAGAGATGTGATAGAAACTGGCATATGGTGGGAGAGCTTATGCCAAGTAACCATACAGTGATTAATATTTTATTTATCAGCCAAATAATTCTGTGTCACAATCTCCAATTCTCCCTCTGTGTGTCATAAGGGCAGCAAGAGGATCTGGGGCTATTCCAGTCATTAAAGCTTCATATTATTATGCCACACTTTAAAACCAGTTCTGCTGTTTAAAAAACAACAACCCGAAACTGGGAACTGGAATATTCCACAAAATTTACTCGTCAATATGGAAGAAGGACTCAAGACTTGCTTTTCCAAATATACAACCCTTACATTTACACCAAGTATTATCTCTTGCTAGATTAGATTCTCACTTACATTAAGCAGAAATTTCTGGTCTTATTTGCTGGGGAAAAAAAATATCTGAGAACATATGAAAATTTTAGCCTGGATTCTGCTCCAACATTAAGATGAGCTCAAAACGAGGTGGTTCTCATCAACTTTTAAATAAAACGATAAAAATAAGGGCTCAGTTTAAAAGAGAATGCCTGGAAGACCCTAACAGGGCATCGCTGCATTCAATATACAGTACTGCACACCGCCTGTACTGTCTGCCCACCCACTCAAAACAGCTAAAAGACAGCAGCATAAAGAGAGAAAAACAGAAGTTGGCCAAGTATAAATAGCAGCAAAATTCATGCAAGGCTAACCATCTGCGGTCCAACATCCACCATGTGTCGAGAGTAAGGTTTGTGCTCAAATAGTTCTTATTTAGAACTATTTAAAGAAAAGAAGCAGCAGAAACTAAACCTGGCTAGAGAGAAGTTCTCAGAGAATGAGGCCGAAAGCTCAAAAGGCAAAACCTCTGGTCTTGGTGACCGACCCAGATTGGATCCTGCAACGTTATTATCCTGGGAAATGTAGATTGGCTTTTATTTGTGAATTAAAACTCCCTTCTTCTTCCCCTGAAGGCAGGGAAGCACATGCAAAACTCAAATGAAATACGGGTCAGGATGCCTCAACTCGCGACCGCAAGATTTACCGCTATGATTCCGGGCTCAATTTTGGTCATAAGTTGAGGACTACTTAGCAAGAAAGTGCCTTCTGTGAAAAAAAACCACAAAAATGTCTGTTAAACCAGCACAGTCAATAGGGGACAGGAATACCTGTTGCATGAGTCAATAAAAGACCGTTTCTTCCATATCTTGAATTTGATGCGATCAATCGCCAACGGGTGAAACAGAAACAACGCCAGGCTGCTGGAATTGGGATGTTTTATTTAAAACAAGAGGAAATGTTGGCGCTTTTTTTTCCCTCCCACCCCTCAGAAATCTGCACTAGACATTGAATGGCTGAAAGAGATCCAAAATTGATTTTAAAAGTCACTTTTTTTTCTCTTTTTGCTTAAACCGGGCAGCCCTCTTCCGTGATAGAATAATCAGTTAACCATGTACAAAACAAAAGATTTTTACGAGAATTCTCCACCGGGAGTGTCGAACATAATGCGTTTGGCTTTTTGTTATGAAATCAGGGTTGCTCTTTTTCAAGCAAAGCAACCAAGCAATCGACAAAAAAATCATTATCATCACCATCTCTGGATGATCTCTGGATGAAGGGTTTGGAAGAAGAAGAAGAAGAAGAAAAAAAAGCAAGTCGGGTTTTTCAGAAGGATCCACGCTACTTATGTCCATTCCATTTAAAACCTGCCCTTTCTGGTGCCAAGATAGAAGCTCTGGGTATATCTTAACTATTTGAAGATGAAATGCTTTTGTGTCTTTTGTACATGGTTAATGCCTCAAGGTCTCCAGCAACTCAAGATGCGGGTTCGAAAAGCGAGACCTGGGGATTTCTTCAGTCAACTTTCACCACGCTGTAAATCTTACTGACGAACCAGAAGCAAGCAAAGAAACCGATGGTTCCTGCAAAACATGAATAAATCTCTTTATTTTTTAGAAAGGAAGACGCAAAGAGGGTTAAAATCTTGAACTGATTATCTGCCAGGGTGGAGAACAGAGATAAGTAATTTGACCCTGGATTTATTTATTTTCTCCCCCCACCCCTGAAGTGAATACCTGACTAAGAGAAAAGTTCTAAGAACAAAACTTTTCTCTTGGTCAAGTATTGAATGCACAAGATAATGTAAATACGGGCATTCCTCAACTTACAAGAGTTCGCTTAGCGACCATTTGAAGTTACAATGACCATGTTTCACCCTTACGACGGCGGCAGCGTCCAGCGCAGTGACAGGATCAAAATTCAGAGGCTTGGCAACCAGCATGTACTTATGACAGTCGCAGTATGGCCGGTGTGTGTGTGTGTGTGTGTGTGTGCGTCACGTCCTTTTGGGACTTTCTGACAACAAGCAAAGTCAAGGGGGAAAGCCAACCTGCTGACTAAACAACCGGCAAGAAAGGACGTAAAACGGGGCACAAAACTCACTTAATGAATGTCTCGCTTAGCAACATACTATTTGAGGCTCAAATTTTGGTCATAAGTCTACTCGTACAACGTACGGTTGGATCAAATGCGGCCACTTTTGAGACTTCAAACGGTGGTCCTAAGCTGAGGAATACCTGTCGGGTGGATGAATTACTAGCTTCTCCAGATGGTCCCCCTTTGTAAGGAACAGTAGCAAACTGCAGCTTGCTTAAGCACCTAATTTTTTCCTCCGCCGCCTGGGAAAAGTGACTATTCAATAGAACATTAATCAGGGGGAGATGTGCCCCAAGGCATTAGACAGTGATCTCACAAGTTATCCTGGATGAGGGAAATAGCAGTGGCATCGAGGGACTGGTCTCAACAAAGAGAAATCCTCATTTCTAAGGAACATATTTACAGAAGCTGCTTCTCTAATTACAGCCAGTCTGGAAAGCCGTCGGCACATCTGATATACCCAATTTTAAAGCCATTTACAGAATGGGTTCTGTTTTGTTTCCTTGGGTGCAAAAATCGGATAAACAGATAACAGATAATCACAGTTGGAAGGGCCCTTTTAAGTCATCTAGTCCAACCCTCTGCCCAAGCGGGAGACCCTACACCATTTCTGACAGATGGGAGTCCAATCTCTTCTTGAAGGTCTCAAGTGACGAAGCAACTTCTCTTCCATGGGTTGATTGTTCTCCCTGTCAGAAAGTTTCTCCTTATTTCCAGGTTGAGTCTCTCCTTGATCAGTTTCCATTCATTATTCCTTGTCTGGCCTTGCTTTAGAAAATAGCTTGACCCCCTTCCTCCTCTCTGGGGCAGGCCCTCCAATATTGGGGAGATGCTATCCTGTCTCCCCTGGTCCTTCTCATCACTACATTAGCCATGCCCAGTTCCTATAACCGTTCTTCATATCTTTTAGTCTCCAGTCCCCTAATCCTCCTGGTTGCTCTTCTCTGTACTCTTTCTGGATCAAAACCAAAAGAAAGCGATACAAATCATGGTTAAACAGCAAATTCTGCCTGGTTATGGTTGGATTTTTCCCAAACAGGGGTGGGTTTGGATAACGTCAGAAGGAACTTACCTGTGAACAGGAAGAAAATCAAAACCATGATCATAGTATACCCAAAGTACAGGATGGTGCTAGCAATACCAGTAATCTGGAGTTTTGAGAAGAAATAATGGATGGCGTAGATGAAGAGATAAACAGCAGTGAAACTGCTGGTCAGGAATGATCTCCACCACCAGTGATAATCCTAGGAACCCAAACGAGAAGAGCAAATATGTAGGAGGCAGAGGGGGGAAAAAAGTTTCCTGGTGTTAAGAGCCAGGGAAGAGATAGTTGTTTTTAATTAGAATTCCAAAGTCCATTAACTGGGGCATGACGCAAATTGAGAAAAGGAAGCTAATTATTTAGAGTTTCTTACACCAAACTTGTGGTCCTTCAGATACATCTGGAGAACGTTTGTAAAAATGTGTCCCCAGAAAAACCTAACGGTCTCTTGCTGCCTCTTTTAAGGGTCTCCTTGTATCTGTGGAATGAAATTTCCATTTATCATGGTGATAGAATTGACTCAACCTCTGACTGATCCTTCTGATTTCCGAGTTAATCCTGGCACGTTCCCTAAATCTTTGCATTCTTTTTTTTTCCCCCTTCTTCTGCAAAAAAGGGACAGGAAGAGAAGCAATCATGCTCCCCGCTTTTTAATTCCTGCTCTACGCAGTTTAAGACCGGTATGTCGGCTCCATGCTTTAATAGGGTTGTTTAGTTGGGCATAAAAACCCTAAAAAAAATAAAAATAAAATCCTAGGAAATGCACGTTGGGGGACCGGCCCTGCTTTTTTATAAGCTCCATCTGGCTGGCAGATGCATTGTTTTTTTTTAAATGACGGGACGCCGAGAAGGCCAGCTGGGCACTGGAAACGGTCACGGGCCTTCGGGCTGGCAACAGCAAATAGAAAAACATCCCGGTTTTCCTTCCCTTGGCCTTTTGCTGCCATGTGTAAGTATTTTCCTTTATTGCCACTTTTAAAACAGTTGCAGATCCCCAGAGGCTTATTATGGGAAAGGGACTCCTGGCGTGGCAGACAATGTGTCACCAGCTTCTCATTCCAGGGAACAATGCCTCACCCACTGGAAGCCCAGACAACCCACGAATCCGCCTGACGCAGCTTCATGTATGCAGAAGGAGCAGAAAGACACCAGAATGACCAGCTAACACTGGTCTGCTGTAACAATGCAGAAGGCCGATTGGGTCTAGGGCAGGGCTGTCCAACCTTGGCCCCTTGAAACCTGGCGGACTTCAACTCCCAGAATTCCCAGCCAGCAAAGCTGGCTGGGAACTCTGGGAGTTGAACTCCGCCAGGCTTCAAGGGGAGGTGACCCCTGGTCTAGGGGTTAAGGCACTGGGCTAGAAAGCGGGAAGCAGGGAGTTCTAGTCCTGCCTTAGGCATGAAAACTGGCTAAGTGACTTTGAGCCAATCACCAGGAGATGGTGAGTTCTAGTCCTGTCTTAGGTATGAAAGCCAGCTGGGTATGGACACCTCTCTCTCTCTCCCTCTCTCTTTCTCTCTCTCTCTCTCTCTTTCTCTCTCCCTGTCTCAGCAAAACCCACCTCACAAGGTTGTTGTGGGGAAAATAGGAGGTGTGTTGGATATGCGTGCCGCCTAATTTTCAAAACCATAAAAGGTGGGATGCAACTTAATAAAGTAAATAAACAATAAACACACGCCCCTGGGCCTCGAACCGATTTTTTCTGCTTACCTCAGCGCACAGGTGGAAGTAGCAAAGCAGGACGGTGGCTTCTGAACAGGTAATCAGGAGAATGATAAAGACTAAGAACAGGAAGCCAAACATGTAGTACATCTGGTGAGACCTGAGATGGAGGGAGAGGCGGGGGGGGAAAGGCATTTGGGTCAGCCCGTAGCCACATTTGATTCTCCGTAAGAGCAGATCCGGAGCATGGAAAAGGGGGGAAAGCAACTCACCAAATGCTGTTCAGGATGAAAAAGAGCTGGATGAAGATGCACCCGAAGGGCAGGATGCCCCCATGACGATGCCCGGCAGAGGCTTGGTGAAAAAGGATTGTTCGGGGATCTGGCGAGGGATCTGGTTCGTCCTCACGGGGTGCTCGAGGGGCTGAGGAGAGCAGTCCAGGCGGTTAATTAGAGCAGCATTTTCCTCTGCTTGAATTAACTATCACGCCTGGCAACGATAATGTGTCCTTTGTGCGTGTGTGCATGAATGCGTGCACACACGTGTGCGAATGGGTTGCAAACGGGGGTCTGAGCCACCTCAGCGGGGCCACGTTAGGAAAGTTGGGTGTCAACTCTGAAGCCGGCCCGACTGAGGCCCATTTTTGAGGCTTCAGTGTTGCCACAAAGGAGATGAGGGATAGGCAGGGTGGGGAATAGAGACAGCTGGGGGAACCAAGGACGTTCCAACACAGGTGGCTGAAGAGGGGAGGAGTGGTGTTACCAAGCAACCAGACAGCGCTTTGATTGGACCATGTGACTGTTTGGGAAAGGGGGAAAGCTTTTAATTGGGCGAAAACCACCAGAACCTTTAGAGTCGGTTTTCACTAGCCTGTGCCAATATGGTATCTCCAAATAAAACTGTTCTGTGAGGAATCTACCTGCCTCAGAGTTCACTGTGGGTGTATTACTTGGAACGCTGACACTGGGACAACTTTACAACCTGTGGGCTTCAACTCCCAGGATTCCTGAGCCAGCAGGGAATTCTGGGAGTTGAAGTCCACAGGATGTAAAGTCTAGAGTTGCCCGTCCTGCCCTACAGCTAAGAAAAGTACAACTAAGAAAAAACGAAAAGCAAGCCCGAAGGAAAATGGGAGGGAAAAAATCTTGCCAAAAAAGTAAAAATAATAATAATACTGATTTGTTGTTAAGAAATGCAAATAAAGTATTCCAGCCTGGCACAGAAAGAGCTATTCCTAACACAAAGGGAAAATGTGCCTTGCCTCAAATCCCTCGCCCCACACAAATTCCAAGGCCCTAATTTTAAATTTGCAAAATCCCCGAATAATCGGCTGGAATTCTAGATCTGTTTTTTTTTTTTTCCATTGCTATTATTTCTCTTCTCTTTTTTCCAACTGTGAGCCCCCCCTCCCCCCCCCAAAAAAATTGGAGAGCCCTAGGTTGAAGATGGATGCTACGGCAACACCGCCTCCCCCCCCAAAGTAGGGTTGTATTCTGTAACCCGTAACGACCCACAGAAACATCCCTCCCAAATTCTCTGGACTCGAACCGGCGGCTGTTCCGAATTCAGAAAAAAAAGTGAGGATTCTCCAAATACTAAAACGGCACGTTTCACTCCTCACTTACCTTCTCCTTGAACCCAAAATAAGCACCAACGAAGGTGAGCGGGACGGATATGCCAAACCACATGGCCAAGATCGCAACCAGGGTTCCGAAAGGAATCGCGGCGGAAGATCCCTTCACCCAGAGGATAAGGTTCATAATGAAGAAGTCGGCAAAGACGATCCTGCGGGAACAGAAGGAGGGCCAGAGTTAGCACAAAAGGGTTGGGATTCACTGCAGGAGTATCTTGGAAGGATCTGGAGAATTCTCAGGCACAGGGGGGAAAAACACAGTCCAGGTACTGTGAACACCAAAGAGATTCTCAGTCATCCAGGTCATGGTTGTCCCAAAGGTGTTTTTGGCAAAAGGCAACTGGATTTTCTTGCTTTTCCCCCCCTTGAAAATGTTTCACTCCTCATCCAAGAAGCTTCTTCAGTTCAGATCTTCAGAAGAACTGAAAAGTTTCTTGGATGAGAAGCGAAACGTTTTCAAGGGAACAAAAAAAAACAAAAACCCAACAACCAAGAAAGTCCTTTTTGGAAAAAGCACCTTTGGGACTCCTCCAGCTACATAGATCCACAGACTACAAAGGATGGTGGATGCTATCCAAAAATAACCTTTCGTTGGTTTGTAAATAGACAATGTTTTATCTGAGTTATGAATGAATGAATTCTTTATTGGCCAAGTGTGATTAGACACACAAGGAATTAGTCTTGGTGTATATGCTCTCAGTGTACATTAAAAAAGATACATTTGTCAAGAATCATCAGGTACAACACTTAATAGTCATAAGATACAAATAATCGAACACTTAATGGTAGTCTTAGGGTACAATAAGCAATCAAATCATACTAGGAAACAGTCAATATAAATCATAAGGATAGAAGAGACAAAGTTATAGTCATACAGTCACAAGTGGGAGGGGATGGGTGATAAGGAGTGATGAGAAGATTAATAGTAAGAGTCGTGCAGACTTTGTAAATAGTTGGACAGTGTGGAGGGAATTATTTGTTTAGCAGAGTGATGGCCTTGGGGAAAAACTCCCCTTGTGTCTAGTTGTTCTGATGTGCAGTGCTCTATAGCATCGTTTTGAGGGAAGGAGTTGAAACAGTTTATGTCCAGGATGTGAGGGGTCTGTAAATATTTTCACAGCCCTCTTTTTTGACTCGTGCAGTATACAGGTCCTCAATGGAAGGCAGGTTGGTAGCCATTGTTTTTTTCTGCAGTCCTAATTACTCTCTGGAGTCTGTGTCTGTCTTGTTGGGTTGCAGAACCAAACCAGACAGTTATAGAGGTACAGATGACGGACCCAATAGTTCCTCTGTAGAACTGTAGACTATTATATGTTACCCTTCTGCTTTGGGGACCGTCATGCTAGATATTATGAGATTGCAACGATGAACAGCAACCATCCAATCCATCTCTGCCTATGCATCCACCTCAGATGCAGTAGTCCTTGACTTATAACCATACGTTTAATGATGGTTCGAAGTGACAACAGTCTCAGAAAAAATGATTCACGACCTATGTCCTCAAAGTTACGAGTGTCACCCCAGCCTCATGAGTCACGTGATCACATTTCAGGGGCTCAGCAACTGGCTGGCATTTACAATATAGATAGTCCTCAACTTAACATCTACAATTGAGCCCAAAATGGATATTGCTAAATAAGTCAGGACTTTTGCAAATGGTCATTTGTTATTATCTGTTTTAAAAAGTACCTCTTTCATACTGAGCAAACCAACAGGACAATCTGCTGGGTTTCTAGAAAGTTCAATGTATTTTTAAAAGAACGAAGAAAAAAAAATAGAGGCACAGAAAATAATTCATCCTGCAGTCATTGCAATGGCCACATGCAATCAATTGAGTTTGGGAACCCTAAGTTAACCGTGTTCATATAGCATTTCTGCTTATTAACTCCGGTTCAAGGACAAAAATATGTTCTGTTTATCAAAAAGGGGGTGCGGTTACTAACCCAGGGCAGAAGAGAGCCGTCAACAACACATTGGTCTTCCATTTTTCACCTCTGAATGCTAAGAAAGAAAAGAAATAACGCCATTTATCATTTCTGTATCATTCATCTATGGAGATTCTCAAACATTCAGGTCATGGTTGTCCCAAAGGTGCTTTTTTATTTTTCAAGAGGCGACTGGAGTTTCTGGTTTTTCTTTGAAGACATTTCTTCAGAGCTGAAGAATTTTCTTGGATGAGAAGTGAAACATCTTCAAAGAAAAACAAAGAAAGTCCAGTCGCCTGTTTGAAAAAAAAAAAAAAGCACCCTTGGAATATATCATTCATCATTTATCATCTCTGGAAAATTAAAATTAAATTGATTAGCTTAGCGCCAGCCAGGTTGTTGTTGCCACCTTATCTCTCTGTGCCATCTAACTGGCAGTTTTTTTTAAGCCTCTGAGATTTTTAAAGCAACCTGAAAAAGGGGAACACAATTATTGCAAAGGTGATTTATTTTTTTTGAATCTTCAGGGAGTGGTTGCAGCCTCTGTCCTCATTAGACCTGAGATGATCATTAGCAGAGACGCAAACTGTAAAAACAGGGGTGTCCAATCTTGGCAGCTTTAAGACTTGTGGATTTCAACTCCCAGAATTCCCCTGGCCAGCTAGGGGAATTCTGGAAGTTGAAATCCACAAGCCTTAAAGCTGCCAAGGTTAGACACCCCTGCTGTAGAGCAGTGGTCAACAACCAATGAGCCAGGGACCACTGGTGATCTGCGAGAAAATTTTTAGTGGTCCGCAGAGAAATGTCACCCTCAAAGCACCCTACCCCAAAGCAATTAATCCAGGCTGTGCAGGAACACAAGGCTTTGCGTCGCTTACACTGCGAATGACACAAGGTAGTGAAGGGAGGGGGGAAAGGGTGGAGGGGGGAACTTGCCCCTCGTGCCTGGCCTGGCCATACTGGGCTGCTTCTTTCTGCTTCTTTCTTCTTCTGCTTTTGGCTGCACACAAGGAAAGCAGCAAAAGTCTTTTTCTTTCCCCCAAACTCCGCCAGATATGAGTCTTTGGGACCCTGCGAGGCCTCCTGCTCCAAGAGGCTGCGCCAGCAAAGACTCCTTTCTGGCGGAGTTTGAGGGAAAGAAAGAAAGACTTCTGCTGCTTCTGCTGTTTTCCTTGCATGAAGCCAAAAGTCTCTCTCTCTCTCTCTCCCCCCGAGAACGGAGCTGGAAATGGTATCCTGTGATCCCAAATAAAGAACGATCGATCGGTAGGAAAATGGGGTGGGGAATTTTCCTGCAGACTTTTGGGGGGATTTTCCCAGGGTCTCTGGTCCTTGGGATTTAAACTTATGAGTTTGGTGCTCCCTGAGATCCAAACGTTTGGCGACCGCCTGCTGTAGAGGTTTAGCCAAGGAAGAATGTGGAACGACTCCATCCCACCGAATTCTCTACCTCTTAGGCAGCTGTAGCCAAAACACACCACAACATACTCACTTTTGTACATTCGAGCCGATACATAGCCTGCTGGGGTCCCCAGCAAAACCCAAAGCACCACTGCGCAAGTCATCAGAGCCCCTCGGTTGGCTGGGGAGAGAAAACCGAGGCAGGCAAGGACTGGAAGGAAGACAAACAAGGAAGTGTTGGGAGAAGTGAGATTCCACGTCATTTTCTTACAGAACAAAGAAAGGATCAACTGCACCGACTGGAAAATAATTCTTCAGTGTTTCAAAAGGTCTATCCTAGCCTGGCTGGGGAATTCTGGGAGTTGAAGTCCTCGAGTCTTAAAAGTTGCCACGGTTGGACACCTGTGTCTTTAAGAGCCTGCCTTCCCTACCCAATCCAAAAATAATCTCCCCCCACTCTTCCCAAAGAAGCTGAAGATTCCATTCCGAGCTTTGGAGGAAAGTTGCCAAACCTCTTTCAAGGTGTAAGCAAACAACTTTGCAATTCTTTCTGATTGTTGTTTATTGGTGGTTGTTTGGATTCCGATTCTAATGTATTTGGTTTAATCTAACAGAACATTGTGGTGGCCTGGAGGTGAAGCTCTTGTCTCTAGGTTGTGAGTTCGATCCTGGGTAAGCAGCAAATATTTCTCTCTCTGGGCGTACAGAAAAAAAAAAAGTCTGCTGTGAGCTGCATGTGGGTGTCAGGAAGGGCATCCGGCCAGTAAACGCTCAGCTCTATTCAGTCGCCCCAGATTTCACCCAGAGGCAAAGAATTACAGGGTTGTTAAAAAGAAAAAAAAATGGTTTAATCTAACTGGGCTGGCACACGCAGATGGCACCCTTCTACCAACCCTTGTCCAATATTTTTTGCTAGCATCGCAAACTCCGCCCCCCCTCCCCATTTTAGCCCATCAAGCGACACTTACACAAAGTGATGAACGTCATGATAAAAATCTGCGTCCCTTGGCCAAGGAAGACGGAGAGCAGCATGCCTTTCCGGGGCGGCCTGAACACATCTCCATGGACCAGCTTCCACCCAAACTCCTCCTGTGCATCTTCCTGTAATAACATCAGGATTAGACGAGCCCCACGCAACAGGGAATGAGCACACGCCAGGCGTGACAGTCGCTTTGCCAGCCTGATTATCTTTGGGGGGGGAGGGCAGGGGGGAGTTTGTTATTACTAAAAGGGTCTAATTTCATCGGCATTGTTAACGTGCCGATTTTACAACTCCCCAAAGGCGAGCTGAGAAGGGAAGGAGGGGAGGGACACAGATAATGTAGATTTATTAAGGCTTGGAACAAGAAACCAGCATTAAACAGAACCTAGCTCAAATGCCATCCTGTTCGTGGAAATTAGGCCAACGGTGGTGGGTTAACGTAAGCTATGTATGACACCAGCATTTAACCTATTTATCTGTCTTTTATTATCCAAATCATTTCAGATCTGAAGATGCCCCCGTGTGCCCTATTCTCCTGCTCTCTCTCCCTACCTTAAAAGCAACAGAGCTCTATTCACCAAATGGAAAACACAATTTCAAGCCGAAATGCTAAACACCACCCTGCCCGTACAGCCATCTCCAAAGTAACCCAGCTTCTATTTTACCAATGGTTTTGTCCCCAGCAATGCATCTTGATCGAGATGCAGTTCAATTCTTCCCAATTATTTTTTCCTCTCTCTTTTCCTTGCAAAAATAGGATGCTTTCACCAGGGTGTTTTGAGAGCCAAGTTTGTAGTGCGGACATGAACGTAAATCACACAGGAGAAAGAGGCAACTGTGGAACCTACATTTTCCAAGTGTCCCACTGAGTCCGCAGATAGAGTGCAGTTGTTAGAGTGCAGCATTGAAGGCGAACTCTGCCCACTGCCAGGACTTCGATCCTGACTGGGCTCAAAGCTGACTCAGCCTTCCAACCTATCCGGGGTCATTAAAATGAGGACCAGGATCGTTGGGGGCAATAGGCTGACAATTGCAAACTGCTCAGAGCTTGCTGTAAACCACTACAAAGCAGTATAGAAGTCTAAGTGCTACTGCTACCCCCCGTAGGTTCAACTAATGCGCACCCCTGTTTCAATGCAGTTCAACTGCCTGGTTTATCAAGGGACAGTCTGTGTCAAAGAGAGATTAGGGATGTTTTGGAAAATGCTCTGCCTAGATTTGTCATGTAAGCCCCAATATTAAGAGCCTCGGTGGCACAGTGGTTAGAGGCTACTTCTGCTGATCACCGTCTGTCAGCAGTTTGGCAGATCAAATCTCACCAGGCTCAAGGTTGACTCAGCCTTCCGTCCTTCTGAGGTGGGTAAAATGAGGACCCAGACTGTTTGGGGGGCAAGAGCCTGACTCTACAGTAAACTGCTTAGAGAGGGCTGTGAAGCACTGTGAAGTGGTATATAAATCTAAGTGCTATTGCTAACTCTGCCCACTGCCAGCAGTTCGATCCTGATCGGCTCAAGGTTGACTCACCCTTCCAAGGTCAGCAAAATGACCCAGATTGTTGGGGGCAAGAGGATGACCCTGTAAACTGCTTAGAGAGGGCTGTAAAGCACTGTGAAGCGGTATATAAGCCTAAGCGTTACTGCTATCCCCTGTAGGTTCAACTATTGTGTGCCCCTGTTTCAACGCAGTTCAACTGCTCCGTTATCAAGGGACAGTCTGTTCAAAGAGAGATTAGGGACGTTTTGGAAAACGCTCTGCCTAGATTTGGCATGTAAGCCCCAATATTATTAGTATTGTTTTAATGGCGGGATAAAGCTGCTTCTGCTGTGGACAGCCAACCTGCACAAATGTTTGCTGCATTCCAACATCTGCAAGCGTGCACATTAATGAAACGCAAGCCATCAACCCAGGTGTGTCTCAACTCTACTGGCCTTTTTAAGAAAGCCATGGTAATTGCAACCTGGGCAGACAACAATCACAGACCAAGGAGTATGCCACATTTAGCCACACACACAAGAAGAACAGTCATCTAAAGCTGGCAGTGATTGCATATATAAAAACAGGGGAAGACAAAACTTTCTCCTTTCAATACAACGGTGCCCCACCCCCCTCACTAAAAAGGCTGCCGTGGATTTTAATTTGATGGACCTCTTTAGTTAGTTCTTCACCAAGGTGGAGTTTTATTTTCCAAAGCCGACAGGCCCTCTGTTAAGCTGGGTCTCAATAAGGAACAATATTCACCCATTCTAGAAATTCTGATTTTCCCAAAAGAAAATAAGGGCCGTGTTCAGATCTTTTGCGAGCTGAAATGCACGTTGGTTATCTCAATCTTCTGCTCGGGGTAAAATCTAAGCCTGCTACTTTGTTAGGATAATGAAAATCCAAGAAGTAAATTTAAAGGATTTTTTTTTTCCTCTTCGTAGCAACGGACAAGGAATCTTGGACTGATGTCCCCCAACGTATGAAATCCAGGAGTTTGTGTGACACCGAGGGGGATACAAGGACAGTTAGAAAAATTAAAGTCCTCGTATAGTAAGAAAGAAAAGGAAGAATAGGAAAGCTCCTTTCCTGGTATTCAGGATGCTGCTTTTAAGCGCTCTGTGCTTAGAGCTCAAAGCCTTGTTAGAGACCCCACACACTCACTTCATGGTCTGTTTTCTGTGGCTCCCCTCTGGGAGGAGGTTTCAAAGTATTTCTAGCAGGACTTCCAGATTCCAGAACAGCTTTGTTCCCTAGGCCATCTGTCTGGTAAAACCCACAAGATTCGTTTTTCTCGCCATGTACAGGTATACATCTGAACTAGGCTCTGTATTTATCAGTATTTATTTATTCTGTTGTATTATGTAGTGTCTATCGGAGGTGGTGACCCTTTGAGAGCGGTGCACAATGAAATTTCACTTTAATGTATGCCAATTAGAGTACATTCAAAGTGACAAATAAAGTTGTTATTCTATTCCAGTTTATTCCATTCCATTCCATTTCACTCCACTCTATTCTACTCTATTCTATTCCATCCCATCCCATTCCATTCCTCCACTCTATTCTACTCTATTCTATTCCATCCCATTCCATCCCATTCCATTTCACTCCACTCTATTCTACTCTATTCTATTCCATCCCATTCCATTCCAATCCATTCTACTCTACTCTACTCCATTCTATTCCAATCTATTCCATTCCATTCTAATCTATTCCAATCCTATTCTATTCAATTCTATTCCATAATTCTTTTCCTGTTCCATTCTATTCTATTCTCTGTTCTATTGTCCTGTCCTGTCCTAAAAACAAAACAACAACAAAAATTTCTATTTTTCCCAGACATTTGAAGCTGCACTCTAGCCTACACTGGAAATGTGGCTGTACTAGGGAGGGAAGGAAGAAATCAAACTGTCAACTGCAGCGGAGCTTTTGATTTCTTTCATATGAAGCCAGGCACTCTCCAATTTAGGGAAGCAGGGTTTCTACGAGCCTACTCATTACCTCCAAATGACCATTGATGGAAACCCGGCTTCTTTTTCCCCCCCTCCCTTTTTTGCAGACTTTCATTTTAATTAGTTAAGTAAATATGGACTATTGGGTTTCGGTTTTAACAGTTCTTCACTAAATCAGCCGCAGGAACTGTTTTTACAAGCGGACCACCTGGGGCTTCCTAGCAAATAGTCGAGCAAATGAGAAAGAAAGGAAAAAAGAAAAGGGGGGGGGGAGAGAGAGAGAGAGAGAAGAGATTCACCAAGCAAAGTGTCAGCTATAGAAACACTGTACAGATTTTACATCCACTCTGCAGTGGGGCTGGTTCAAGTGTGAAGCCAAGCACCCGGTTTGAATCGTGGTTTAGTGCCAGGCATCTGAAGGAGCACGCAAACAACCATTGTAGATGGGCTCAGGTATTCTGCCTTCTCTCGGTTCATTAGAAGCAGCCAACCTTTCCATTAATGGAGGCTGAGCTGACCCCCCCTCCAATATCCATCAAGGTGTCAGGATTCCAGCGATTGCCCTAATTACATCATGAGTCTTGAGCCAAACTTCAAAGAATCCATTAGGAGCGACATATTGGCATGATCTTGATGTAGCCAATTCTGAGACACGTAATTCACTGTCGCCCTTGACCCTGGTTTCCCCACCACCCCTCTGGGTGTGTCATAATTCATATTCTGTCATGCCCCTGTTGGAATCTGATTCTGAGGGAGAAGTGGAACAGCTGACAGGGAATGGGAGTGTGGCTCCGTTGGCTGTGGAGGAAACTGGGGAAGGGCACAGTCCGGCTGGGCCTTCAGAGGAAGACCTAGGGCCACCTCCCTCTTCATCCTAGGGCACGCAGGGAGGAACGGAGAAGGGAACAACGCGAGTTGCGTGGTTTACGGGGGAGGAAAGGGCCCTGATCCCCTTCATTAGCTGCAGCTGGGAAAACTGTTTAAAAAGGCAAACTACGCACAGCAAAGTTGCTGTGCATTATCTTTGTTTGCCGAGGCTTATCTGGGTTCTAGCGTCTTCCCAACTGTGTGTGTTTCAGTATCTTCTGGAAGTCTGCAATTCCTTATCCTGCCCTGTCTCGTTAATTGCTGCAGCGCGGTTTATTTATAGTTTATATGTACTTTGGGTTTGGACTGAATTTCTTCCCTTTAAAAACTGTTCTTGGAAGAGTTTTTTTCTCCAGCCGATGATAACTGGACACTGGGGGCCAAGTTGGAGGTATTAAAGGGACTTTACCTACTTTTGTGACTTTGTTGCTTTTGTGCCACACCCCAACAAAACACGTCCATAGCCAAGAGTCATCAATCACGTTCTCCAATTAGAGATTTGCACAAGGGAAACTCCAGTCACCTAGCTTTAATCTTTGCAAGGTATGAATGGAATGCACTTTCCATTCCAAACTGCTTCAGCGCTCTTTCAAACTCCTTCCCCCCTCTTTTCTGTTGGCAACTATAAAATGGGCATAGAAAATTCCCAAGCTGCTAATTTTATCCGTGTATTTGTGTGTGTGTGCGTGTGTGCGCAAAATTAAAGGTCGGTTCTCTTTTCATTTTGAGAGCTCTTAAGAGCTTGGGCTGACTCACCGAAGAATCCATCTTGTTGTACCTCGCAATATCTTTATGAAGGGTCCTCAGGAGAATCATGGCGACCATCCCGGATAAGAAAAGGACAATCACAAGGGAGTTCATGATGCTGCGGGTTAAAGGGGGGGAAAAACGGACTTTGAAATCGGTTCCAGGCACCAGCGCAGCATTTAGAACAGAACAGAACAGAACTTGAGGACGATCTGTAAAACTGAGAGGACAGTAATATGATGGAAAAAACAACAACCAGGCTCAGGGTTTTCAGGGTGGAATCGTGCACCTTTGGGATGAAATTCTTTGGGGAGTCCAATAAACTAAAAAAAAAAAAAATTTTTTTTTCTTTGAGTTTATTGGTCTCCCCAAAGAATTTTAGCCCAAAAGAATTTTTTTTTTTTGAGTTTATTGGACTCCCCAAAGAAATTTAGCTCAAAATAATAATTATTTTTTTGGGGGGAGGGGGGGATGAATCCATCTTTGTCACTAATCTGTCGCTTATTAGGAATTTGCGGCCCCACCGGAATGATTTTGGTACATATTTACGTTCAAAGCAGAATCAGAAGCAGGCAAAAGGATTCCACGTTTTTTTTTCTCCCCCATGTTAGCTGCGTTTC
Organism: Notechis scutatus; assembly: GCF_049901735.1. Lineage (NCBI taxonomy): Eukaryota > Metazoa > Chordata > Lepidosauria > Squamata > Elapidae > Notechis > Notechis scutatus. The sequence goes on from NC_142018.1 coordinate 21,280,242, forward strand.
GTCTTGCAGGGCGAACGAGAGGACGTCCCTAAGCAAGCCATGGTGCCTTTTCTCTTTTTTTCCCTTTTTTAAAGAATGCTGCTCAACCGCCCCATCTCAGACAGTCTCGTAAAGAAAGCACAATAAAGGCCGAGTCTATTTTCTTCAAAAGGCACATTCTTTAGTGAAACTGGACACTCAAGAGGGGCTCCCAGGAGGGAAGAAACTGGGCTGAGGCTCCACAAGAATAAACAGGGAAAGCCCCCTGCCTTTAAAAAAAAAAAAAGGTATTTTTCACTAGAATCCCTCAAATAAATACAGGAAATCCTTGACCTATGACCCCCCACTTAAGCTCAACACTTCTTAAGTGAGACCTTTGGTGAGGGAGCTTTGCCTCATTTTATGACCTTTCTTGCCACATTTGTTAAATGAATCGCTGCAGTTGTTAAGTTGGAAACATGTCGTTAAGTGAATCTGATTTCTCCGCAAAAGGAGATCGTGAGAACTTTGGGACACACAGCAACAGTCATAAGTATGAAGCCGATGCCAAGCGCCTGAATTTGGATCATGGGGATGCGGCAAAAGTCGCAGCTGTGAAAAAGGGTCACTTTTTTTTCAGGGCCGTTGTAACTTTTGAACAGTCACTAAACGACCTGCTGCTGACTCTGTAAACTGCTTAGAGAGGGCTGTGAAGCCCTGGGAAGCAGGATATAGTCTAAGTGCTATTGCTATTCCTTCCTTCCTTCCTTCCCTCCCTCCCTCTTATTCCCTTTCTCATTCTCCTTGCTGGTGGTTAGGATGAAACATTGCAAGCTAAATCTGCCAGTTTGATCCTGAATGGCTCAAGGTTGACTCAGCCTTTCATCCTTCCAAGGTCAGTAAAATGGGGAGCCAGATTGTTGGGGGCAAGAGGCTGACTCTGTAAGCCTCTTAGAGAGGTCTGCAAAGCACCGTGAAGCGGTATATAAGTCTAAATACTATTGCTACTCCTTCCTCCCTCCCTCCCTCTTATTCCCTTTTTCATTCTCCTTCCTGATGGCACACAGTGGTTAGGATGCAGCGCTGCAGGCTAACTCTGCCCACTGCCAGCAGTTCGATTCTGACTGGCTCAAGGTTGACTCAGCCTTCCATCCTTCCAAGATCAGTAAAATGAGACCCAGATTATTGGGGGCAATAGACTGACTCTGTAAACCGCTTAGAGAGGGCTGGAAAGCGCTGTGAAGAGGTATATATGTCTAAGTGCTATTGCTACTTCAGGGGTGCCCAATCCCTGGTCTGTGGACCAGCCATAGCATGCCAGAAACTGGGCCGCGTAAACAAGCGAAACCCAATAAGCGGGGTGCAGACCGCTTGTGAAACAATGCCGTCTTCAGTCCATGGAAAAATCTCTGTCTCCACGGAACCGGTTGCTGGCGCTCCAAAGGTTGGGGGGCCGCTGTCTTACCTGAACCACTGAATGTTGGTGTGAGGCATGGATTTCAAGATGTAGTCCCACCGGGACGCCCATTTTATATTGTTGTTCTCCTGCACGGGGAGGAAAAATTGGAGCAGAATAACAAATGTCACTTCCTACACATTTTACGACAACCTTCATTCCTGTGACTACCAGACTTCAAATGTCAGGTCGTCTCTGCGGCCATGACCCCCATGGAATAGGGTGCCCTTTTTCCCACAGCGTGGAGGGGGGGGGCAAACATGATTTATACCCAGACGGTAACAAACCACTTTCTTGACCTCTTAAGAAAAAAAACCCTCAACCTTGGCTTGGGATTGACATATGATGGACGTAGGTTGAAAACAAAAATGTGGTTTAAAGTTTCAAGAAGTGGTATAATGGCAGTAGAGAAGAACTGCCAAAAATAATTGAGGAGAAAGGCTCAGTTCTTATGTGTGAGGCCATTGGAAGAATTGGGCAATACATAGTACAATTGTGGAAAATGTATTCGAGAAAATATGGACAATATTTGTAGGGTGGAACTTTTGGTAATACTGTTTATACTTAGCACAATAACTTAAAAAAACACACACATACAATTAAAAAGCTTATTGTAAGGTTCAGTACGTGTTATCACTGCATTAACCATCAAAATCATTAAAATAGATGTGGTTGTACATATACAGGTTATACTTACTTCAAATTTCACAGAGTATGTATAGATCACATCCAATTTGCTGTTAAATTCTGCAGGAATTTCCATAGGGGGACCCTTACAGGATAAATTGTTTATATCTGTATGCTTGAAGCTGCAAAGATAAATATATACATATTTCCAGAATGATCTAGAGACCTTCCTTCAAATGTGTTCCAGTTTTTAAAAATCAAAAGCTCTATTTAAGATCTAGGGCTACTTCCTGTAATACTCATGTAACAAGAGGCTTCTGTAGCTTATAACAATCATAATTAAGCCAAAACACCGACTGGATTCTGAATGTCAAGATAATGGAAAAAAATCATAGACCTCCATTTTATGCATATTGTATTCTAAGTGATCAATATACTGAGAATCTTATTTTAAGATTCAAAGAAGGAAAATATACAATTCAAACAGGCAAGAAAGAGAAGATTATGCTGCTATATATTCATAAAGAATAATGCTAATGAATAAGTTTTGGAAAATACTCAGTCTTAGGACAGCTAACCACAGAATAGACTGTATTATTATTATCTGTCTCATCTTTCCTATTACCTACTCCTATTGGTGTCTAATGACTATCATTTTGTTGATTATATCTTATAATTTATGATTGATCACTTTGTTCTTTGTATGTACACTGAGAGCTTACGAACCGGAGACGAATTCCTTGTGTGTCAAATCACACTTGGCTAATAAAGGATATTCTATTCTATATGCTAGTTTTGATGAGCCCAGCAACTCAGCCATCAATAACACAAGGGTACACCTTTACAACAGAATAACAGAGTTGGAAGGAATCTTGGAGGTCATCTAGCCCAACCCGCTGCTCAAGCGGCAGACGCTATACCATTTCTGACAAGTGGCTGCTCCGTTTCTTCTTGAAAGCCTCCAGGGATGAAACACCCACGACTTCTGAAGGCAAGTTTTTTAATGAAACTTTTGCAGTGGAAGTCAAACTCAACAACCAGCTGTATTAAAACCGCAACAATGCACCATCTTCTCTTTCCATTATTAAACACGATTCTGCTCCCAACCCCCACACCTCAGAAAAGTTTGTAGCAATTACAACAGTGAGCATTCCCCCCTCCCAATTTTCACATCATTTCAGATTATTAATACTCTTGTAGTACCTTCAGACTCTGGAATATTATTTGTTTTTTGATGGGGGGGGGGGAAGACAGGAAAAATAGGAGTTAGTAAACATGTGAGGACAAAGAATCAATTAGATGCCCTCCTCCTCCTCCTCATCCAGCAAAGGAACCAGAGATGAGCCGAACGGCAGCAGGAAAGCCGTTCAAAGGACTTGACCATGCCTACTCCGCCCTCTTGTGGAGCGCACAACCACACACACAAAGGCCAATTGTGCACTGCCCGACTTAGTTCCTGCCCAGGGCAGCTCAATAAATTGACTAGATAAATAAATCCAGCAAATCAGGATCTCTAGATTATCCAGACTTCAAGGGTCACCGGTTAAGGTCAGGAACGCTGATCGGTTTCACTTGCCACCTTTAAAGGGCTTCCGATCAATCAGGAGAAGTTGATGCCCAGCCTGCGACACACAGACACACACACACACACACAGAGTCTGGAGGGTTGCCAGTTTAGTAGAAGGAATGCTATTAATAGAATTAGAATTTAGAACATTAGAATTAACATTTATTAGAATTAGAATATAGAATTCAAACAGAATTAGAATTAGAAACATTAGAATTAGAATATAGAGTATTAGAATAGATTAGAATTAGACTAGAATAGAATAAGAATTAGAATTAGAAGAATAGAATTAGAATTAGAAGAATAGAATTAGAATTAAATTAGAATTAGAATAGAATAGGAATAGAATAGGCTTATTGGCCAAGTGTGACTGGACATACAAGGAATTTGTCTTCGGTACATAAGCTCTCAATATACATAAAAGCTATAAGGGATAATCATCACTTAAAGCTACTTAGTTATTTAGTGCCCTGAATGTAATACCTACTAGAATTAGCAAGTGAGCAGTTTACCATGGGGGCCCAGTGGTTAGAATGCAGTACTGCAGGCTAATTCTGTTGACTGGCGGCTGCCAGTTCGAGTCTCATCGTCTCAAAGGCAGGCTCGGCCTCCCATCCTTCCAAGGTCGGTCAAATGAGGAGCCAGATTGTTTGGGGGCAAATAGGCTGACTTTGTAAACCGACCAGAGAATGCCATAAAGCAATGTGAAGCGATATATAAGTCTAAATGCTCTTCCTATTTACCTTTTGGGCTCCAGCTGAGCTGCCACTAACCGTGCTCCAGGCCAGTTCTCGTCTTTGCCACTGTGGTAGGTGATTGTAATGTCTACATGATTGAAGAGGTAGAAGGTGTTCTTCTTGTTGAATTCGTCCTGAAAGATATGAAGACACCATGAAATCGGAGGGGGGAGATAGCAACAGTCAGAGCCATACCATCAGTTAGCCATACCAAATTTATGTCATAAACAAAGGAATGGACCCTGATACCCTAAAAATTTGTTGATTTGCAAACACTAAGGATTACATAAATTTCCAACCAGTTTTCCAGAGGGAGCCCATTCCCAAAGAACAAAGAATTGGATGAAACAAAGATGGACAGAACAGTGTTTGGGGCTGATATGAGCTTGAAATAGCTCATTCGTGCATGTATCTGTATGCATTTACTGTGGGGGGAAAAACTGAATAAAAATCCATTTTGAACATGGTATGCCTTCCTTCCCCATGCAATTTGTAAATATCTTGTTTTAAAACCTGCCTTTCGGCACGCCCAATATTTCCAAAATGCCCATGGTTGAAAGATTGTTTCCTGAAATGAATTCAACCTTGGGCCGTGTTTCTCAACCTTCATCCTTTTAAGATGCGTAAACTTCAACTCCCAGAATTCCCCAGCCACCATGCATATAAATTTCAGTCCCCGACATGGGATCTTGATAAATATCTGGCTAACATACCACACTCGTATTGTGGCATCAGCAGCAGCACCTTGGACATCTGCTAATCCTAGGAGGAACTGCGAACCACACAGGTTGCTAGTTCAGATGGCATGGTTGGCTGGGGAATTCTGGGAGTTGAAATCCACAGGTCTTAAAATTGCCAAGGTCCTGGTATAGTCCTGATATAGACTTTCATTACAACTACTGAATAAACTAGAGTTTGCTAGGACGACTAATATTCTAAGCCAAAACCATGCATGAAGCCACTGCTTACACCCGTTTCTGATTGTTCTTCAAATCAATTTGGGAGAAATATACCCTTGATCACTTACACTCATCATACAGAAATCTTTTATCCGGCCATCTGATGCAATGTAACACCCAACGGGAAACCCAGGATTACAGTATTTAAGGCTGTCTTCCACATTGTAGCACCAAGTCACGGGCATGTTATCTATAATCCTGAATAAGAAAAACATATGTATAATTCTATAATTATAAATAGCATGGCATTTACAGGCTTTTAAAATAGTCTTCAAACATTTGCACTCTTCCATAGTCTTCATCTTTCTATTTTTAAAACATGGCTGGACAACACTTAATTCTCCCCTACACAGATCAGTGATTTTTAGAGAACATTTTCTCCTCACCAGTGATGCTGGTAATTCAGCTGCATTCCTTTCTTTAAAAAATCCAGTTTGTTTCTGTCTTCGGGATTCTGTGGGTCGTAAGATTTCATGCAAACTTTCTTGCACTCTTCATCTTTTTTAAATGTAAACTGGCATAAAGACAAAAGAGATGTAAATGTTTTGATCCATACCATTAAAACGATTCAGCTGGGGACTCATTCAAGATTGTGTTGTTGAAATAATCATTTTGTCCAGCCAAAGATTAAAAGGCGTTCTTTAATACTTCCTTATCTAAAAATTCCCCAGGATTTCATTTTCTGCTCAGTGCTCATTTCCTCTTCCTCTCCCTCTCTCTCTTTCCTACACTCAAAATATATTACTTAGAAGGGTACTGGCAGATAAGTTGGCATCATCCAGGAGAGAAATAGAAAGCAAGCTTCTTGTCCTCATAAAATCAACTAATGACAAATGAATTAAAAGCTGGAAGTAAAAAAGCAAGGAAATTTAAGACCCTATCATTTTCCCTCTGCCCCACAAATTTATCAATGAGTGTTTTATTTCCAGTGATAGCAGCAGCTGCCAGCAATATGCCCTTGGGAAACTTACATAGGAGCAATAATGATCCTGCAATAATTATATCTTCTTTCTAGCCTGCCTCTGGAAATTCTTTTCAGCTGACCAAGAGTCAGCTCTATTCAAGAAAGAAACCAAGCTGCCCTGCAATTTCTAAATAGTCCTTTATGTTCTGCGTAAATGCGTCCTCCTAACGGCCATTCAGCATCTGTGTCCCCAAATGATTTCCGTGAAGCTTTTGTCAAAAGTGGGAACAAGCGAGTCACCGAAGAATATCACAAAACAAAGCTTCCTCAAAGCATTTGGAAGTCTGTGATCACCTTATAGGGGGAAGAGGCTATTCTCTCGCCAAACAGAACTTGTCCCAGGTTTTCTGACGGTCTTTCTTCTGTTTGGTCTTTGCAAAAATCAAAACTGCACAAGAAAGAAAGAGAATTATCATGCTTAGGAGTGTGTTCCTTCATCTCTTCTCTCTCAGCTGGAAAAGCCGTATCCAACCCCTTTCTGGATAAAAGGTATACTTACGCATCGTATTCATATGGTAAAACAGACTCAACGGAGTCCAGCCTGTTTACAAACAGCTCAATATTGGGCTAGGATTAAAAAGAGACATTGTTTTAAATAGCTGGCAACACACTTTTCTTGAATACCAAGATGAATACTGAACTTGCTCACCAGCAATGGGGGGAAAAAAGGGATTTTAACAAATTAACATAATTGGAAGGGACCTTGTAGATCATCTAGTCCAACCCCTGCCCCCTCCCAAGGAAAAAAAAAGCAGGATTTGTTACATCTTGCACAAAATTCAGGGTTCAAAACAGGAGTGGCATTATGCAGGTTGATCCCCCTGATCTGTGCAAACTGATGTCTTCCTGGGGACACAACAACTACCCCTCCAAAGAGACCAGCCTAATTAGCTAATTAGACCAATTAGATCTAGAATTTATTTAATGTATTTTTGGGGGGAAATTTATATTGCTCCCTATTTGCCCATGGGCGACTCAAGGCGGCTTACACGAGTATAAAAACACCATATAAAAATGAAAAATAGTAAAAGAATATAATAAATAATAAATTATAAATTATAAAATCATAATAAAGCACATTAATTTCCTCCTCACCACCACCCCTACTTCACCTGGGTGGCTAGGAGACTCGTATGAATGCGAGACACGTGTTCTCCCACGAGGAAGCGTATCGTGTAAATACACACAGACCCCCTACACAAACACACATCTCCCCCCGCTTCCCCACCCAGGGAACCACAACTCTCAGGGCCGCGCAGAGGATGCTGGGAGGTGTAGTCCCGGCTCCTCAGGTGGATACTCCGGTGTCCCCACCACCACCATCCCACCCCACTCCATCCCGCCCGGCGTCCCACCGAACAGCCGGCGGAGCCCTCCTGCTTGGCGTCCGAGGGCTCGCAGAAGCTGACGGGCGCCAAGCCGGGCAGGTAGAAGGCGGCGCCGAGGCCTGCGCGGCCTCCCAAAACCATCAGTAGCAGTAGCAGCGGGACGGAGAGGCCGTTAGGCCGCGGCCTCCCCATCATGGCGTTTCCTGGCTGGCGGCAAACGAAGGGGCTCTCTCTCCGCGGGTCGAGAGGGGCTCCAAGGGCGGCGACGGCGTCACAATCGCCCGGCAGGAGCGGTGGGAGCAGCGGCCTCGCACTGAGGAAGCGCGGCCGGGCCTGGGTGGAGCGCTTCGCCTCAGCCTCCCACGTGACCCGAGCGCGGCACCGCCATCTTGGGTCAGGGCAGCGTCGGAGGCCCGTTCAGATTCGGCGGGTCGGCGCTCGGCCCAGGGCGAGCGGTGCCGGCGGCACCATTTTGGCTAAGGGCAGCAGTCCCTGCATCCCGGCAGGTGGGTAGGATGGAATAATAGTATCTCCTCTAAGAAGCTGAAGGAGGAGCTTCGTGGATGGGAAGCGAAACGTCTTCGAAGAATAGAATAGAACATAGAACATAGAATATAGAATAAAATAGATGAATAAATATAAATTCAGTAAATGAATGGAATAGGAAAGAATAGAATAGGAATAGAATTAGAATAGAGTAGAATAGAATATAGAGTAGAATAGAATATAGAATAGAATGTAGGCTAGAATAGAATATAGAATAGAATAGATTAATAAATATAAATTCAATAAATGAATAGAATAGGAATAGGAAAAGGAAAGAATAGAATAGGAATAGAATTAGAATAGAATAGAATATAGATTAGAATAGAATAGAATATAGAATAGAATGTAGACTAGAGTAGAATATATAATAGAATAGATTAATAAATATAAATTCAATAAATGAATAGAATAGAGCAGAACAGAACGAAAAAACAGAAATGCTATAGTGGCGAATATCTGTAGTTCAGATGTAGGATGAGGGTAAAGGTTCGTCCTCCGAGCTTGTGGGTTGGTTTCCTAACATTTCGTTATCAGGCTAGGTGACATCTTCAGCAGAGTTTGAAGCTGTTACTTAGCCTGGAAACGAAACGTTTGGAAACCAACCCACAAGCTCGGAGGACGAACCTTTACTTTGAAAAACCAGAAAGTTCCAGTTGCCTCTGGAAAAAGCATCTGTGGGGCAACCATGACCTGGAGGACGGAGAATCTCCACAGACGTATAGAATAATAGACTTGGAAGGGACCTTGGAGGTCTCCTAGTCCAACCCCCTACTCCAGCAGGAGACCCTGTACCATTTTAGACAAATGGTTGTCCAGTGTCTTCTTAAAAGCCTCTGGGGATGGAGCACCACAACTTCGAAAGACATCAAAGGGCAACCTGTATCTTGATGGGGTTGGGTGGGAAGAAGTGAGCCAACCCCATTCCTTTCCCCGTGCATCAAGGCACGGGATGCTGCACTACTTATTTTATTTAGCAAATGTATATATATATCAGCCCATCTCACCTCTAGGATTCTTCAGCAGCTGATGAAAGAACCAAAACTAAGGGCACAAAAATAACAAAAACAAAACAAAAAAAAAGCAAAATAAATAATTCCCTCAACACTGCCAAACTATTTACAAAGTCTGCACTACTATTACTACGGTATTAATCTTCTCATCATTCCTTACTGTAACTTTGTGGCTTGTGTCCTTGCAATTTATATGGACTGTTTCCTAGTATAATTGGATTGCTTATTGTACCCTATGACTATAATTAAGTGTTGTATCTTAGGATTCTTGACTCTTGATGAATGTATTTTTTCTTTTATGTACACTGAGAGCATATGCACCAAGACAAATTCCTTGTGTGTCCAATCACCCTTGGCCAATAAAGAATTCTATTCTATTGTTCCTCACACAGGCTGGGGAATTCTGGAAGTTGAAATCCACACTTAAAACAGTGCAAGAAATGAAAAGCAATTTTAAATCATTGAAAATGTGCTATCTGCAGAATAAACCATCATCTGCTAGAGTCACCTGGCCCAGAGCCCCTAACAAACTTCATTCTAGTTTTGGCTGTTGAGCAAAAAAGGGTCAATGGCTGGTTTGGCCCCAATCCAGCAATGGGACCTTTCAGTGATGTGCTTCAGATAACAGATGGGCAGCAAGATCAGGAAAAAAAATAAAATTTATATTGGGGAAAATGTCCAATTCTAAATCTTGTGCGCATTTTCCAGCTTCGGTGATACAAAAAGGCTGTACAGAGAGCCAGTTTGGTCTAGTAGTAAAGGCACCAGGCTGGAAACCAGGAGAGACTGGGAGTTCTAGTCCCGCCTTAGCCATGAAACCTAGCTGGGTGACTGTAGGCCAGTCACCAGGAGGCTGGGAGTTCTTGTCCTGCCTTGGGTATTGAAAACCAGCAGGGTGACTCTGGGCCAATCACCAGGAGGCTGGGAGTTCTAGCTCAGCTTCGAACAAGAAAAATCAATGGGAAAGCTGGCACTGAAGGTCATGGTCACACGATGTCTCATTTAGCAACTACAACAAAAAAAAAGGTTCATATAATTTGATGCTGTCACAAGATGCCTCAATGACCACACAACTAATTTTCTGGTCAGAGTTGTGGTCATTAAGCCAAGGATCCCCTGAATGGTATATATGTATACCATACATACATACATACATACATACATACATACATACATACATACATACATAATCTACACATCCATGCTTTTTAATTTATTGCAGAGTTCCATGCTTCTAGAGGACCACAGAGAAGAATGTGGGCAAATCTTGAACGAAAGCATCCCAGGCTGAAATGCAATCAACAAATCTACCGTCTCCAAGGCGTATTTATTTATTTCCTATAATTTTATTCCAAATTCAACCAAGGCGCACGTTCATATACATGCACGACCTTAATCGAAGAAGGGACTCGCACATGCGCAGCCACCCACACCCGCCGTTACCCATTTCTTCTCTCCCAAGCCCTGGCCACGCCTCCTCCCTTTCGCCATGCTTTCATCCGGGCTTCTCAGCTCCGTTCGAACGCGCTGACGTCACTTATATAAAGGCCCTCAGCCCCTTTGTTCCTCTTCAGTGCGTCGTTGCAGGCCGGCGGGAAGGAGGTAAGGATGCGTGGTAGCGGATGAGGGAGTTTTCCTTTTTTATTTTTATTTTTTAATGAGGCCTTTTTCATATCATACGTATACTTCTTTTTGTCTCACGCACGCATGCCGTTTAGCGGACCCCCAAGGCCGTTATTTATTTCGTTTTCCGTCCACACACCCCCTCAACGGTTTTCACCCTTCCCGCTTCTTCTCCTCAGGGGGTGGCTGAGGCGCCATTTTAAAGCTTGGGAAGTTAAGTGGGTGTCGGGAAGTGCTGTTTCTTCCCCCCCCCAAAAAAAACACGGGCTCCTCGGAGGGTCGCAGGAGCCGCCATTTTGCGGCTGCCTTTAAGAGTGGCCTCGATGCTTCGTGCGCCCCCGCCCCCTTCTTCAAGGCGCGTGGGACGGGGGGGGGGAAGGGCGGACGGGAGTGCGCACGCGCCGCTCTTTCGGGGAGGCGGTTTTTGCCGAGGACGCATGCGCTCCGCGCGTTCCGTTCGGCCGGCGCACATGCGCGGTTTGCACGAAGAGGCTCCGGGTTTTTTGTTGCTAAATCCGAACGTGGGAATTGCTTTTCCTCCTTTTCTTAAAGGTTGGGTGTTTTATTACTAATTATTAATTATTAGCTTTTATTCATTAAATATGAAACGTCAGTGAAACTGAACATTTAAAAATGTATCGTTATTTTCTTTCCGACCAAATTCGAAAACTGAATTTCTTGGAAATTTACTCAGGTTCCTCAACTTGGGAGTTTTACCTTTTCTACCTCTTTCCTTTGAACTTAAAACTGTCCATTTATATTTTGGAATAAAACCCTTGCAGAATGGATTGGCCGATGTGGTTTTGTGCCTTCAGCAGTCCAGATGCTTTTATTAGGTGGTTTTTTTTTTGTTGTTAAAATGAACGATTTATTCTTTTGAAACAAGTAAATAGTGAGGACTGTTTAGGGAACTGTTAAAAATAGAATTGAATGCAGCTTTCATTCAATAGAAATTTCCTCCAGAAATATATTAGTAACTTCTAATGGGTGGGGTGTTTCTAAATGAATCAATCTGGAGGGATTGGTTTGGACAGACTGTTAGAAATTAAATTCATTTCATTGTATTCATGTAGCGCAATTGAGCAATATTTGTAAAAGGGATTGAGACTTGAAGAAAAACAATTCTGGGGTGAGGGTTAAAAGGACTGTTATGAGGAAATGTGGTTTGTTAATTGTCATTTTTGGTTCATGCTTAAACTAGAAGGAACTTTTACCATGTCATATTGGTTTTTTTTTTCTTTATTATAGCAAGAGGTTGGGCCACTTCAGGAGTTACTTTCTATAAACAGCATGTCATGCAGCAGTAGGAATGAAGTAATTGACTAGTAATGAAAATGGAATGTTTATCAACAATATCTTTTATATGCAGGAAATCCAAAAAGTCATATTGCAGTTGGATGTGACTATATTTTTATGGTTTCTAAAGGTTGGTTGTTTTGTTCTAGATTCCAAAACCTGTCAAAATGGTTGAAGCAGATCGGCCTGGGAAGCTGTTCGTTGGTGGATTGAACATTGAAACGAATGAGAAAGCTCTTGAATCTGTCTTTGGCAAATATGGCCGTATTGTAGAAGGTAAGGGCAAGGCCTCTTGGTGGGGTTTTCAGTCCTGCTGTGATGAACTCAGCTTTTTTGATCATCTGAAGTGATAGGACTTACCTATCCTCTAAGAAGTTCTGAGCAGGCTTATGTGAATCCTGGGTGATCTCCCCCTGTGAGATCAGCAAACAAAATAATGCTTGTTTCTCTCTCAGTTCTCCTTATGAAAGATCGTGAAACCAACAAATCCAGAGGTTTTGCTTTTGTCACATTTGAAAGCCCAGCAGATGCTAAGGATGCAGCAAGAGATATGAATGGAAAGGTAAGAGTGTCTGTTTATTGTGGTAAAACTCAAAAGGAGAGAATTGAAATAGTTTCAAAGGATTGTGAATGTTGATTTTCTAAGACAGAGGTGCCAAACTCATGATGACACAATGTTGTCACGTGACATCACAACTTTTTCCCCCTTCGCTAAACCAGGGGTGTGCATGGCCCGCTGGCTGCGAGTTTGACCCTTGTTCTAAGAGAGACTTTAAGAAAATTTCAAATTGGATAGCAAAGGTTGCTTTCCAGCATCCCTTAAAGGTGGGGGGAACCTAGTATATGAGGTTGTTTTTCCAGTGGTAACAGTATCATTAAAAAAGTGCCAGATATATGCCAAATGTTTGTTGGATGCTCCTCAAAAAATGAGAGGAAAACATGTCCTGTATCACAAGACAGCCACATGTTTACTTCCAAAATGTTAGTATTGCAATTTGAAGTTAAAAAGACAAATGACTTAAAACACTGTAGTAATGTATTTGCAAATCCTACTTAATATTCTCTGGTTTAATGCAAATATAGTTCGTTTGGGGTTGGACTTGGGTATTGCATACAAAATTGTAGTAATGTTTTACCTGTAAATGACTTTTTCTGTTTTAATCGCAATAATACGTGCACAAACAACCATTTTAAATTCAATACAAGTCATTCTAACGACTGTAAAAATACGATTTTTGTAATAAGAGTTGTCTGGAATGCTCTACATGATTCAGTTGTCTCAGCTACAAATTTTCAGTTTTAGTCACAAATTGACTTCTGTGGACCTCACTTGATATTTAAGAGGTCTATAAAGGGGGTGTGCATAAGTGCACTAATGTGCCTATTGTCCCTGTTATTTTTATATTTGTGATTTCATTTTTGTTTGACAAATTATAAATAAAATAGCCAGCAATCAATAAGCATTAGCATTCTGAGTTCCCCTGTGTGCACTAACCAGCTGGGATCGGATGCTGATAATACTCTCAAAGTCTAAACACTGTAATAAGCCTAAAGGTAGGAGTTATTCACAAAGATTGAATTAGATGCCTTTGTTCAGTCTTTAGATGGAAAATCCATTAAAGTTGAACAAGCTACCAAGCCAACCTTTGAAACTGGTAGACGTGGGCCCCTCCCAAGGAGCAGAGGACCCCCAAGAGGCCTTAGAGGTGGAAGAGGCAGCAGTGGAACCCGGGGGCCACCTTCAAGAGGCAGTCACTTAGGTATGTTTAAGTTCCTGTCTATTGACAGCACAGAAGACGTAGAGAAGTTGAATGGAAAGAAGGAAAATAGCTGGACAGAAGGTAAATAAAGTGCTGTGAGCACTAATTATTACACTTCTAAATGCAAAAAAAAGTCAGTCCAAGTAGTGCTTTGGGGTGTCAATGTGCTCTTGTTCTTAGATGAGATTGGTGGTCCTTAAAATCTGGCTTGCCTGAACTTGTATTTCAAAAGCAGGTCCAGAGTAAATATCTACAAGGCACCATTCTATAAATTCCTGCCTTAATATGCAATATCTACAAGGCACCATACTATAAATCCCTTTATGTACACTGAGAGCATATGCACTAAAGACAAGTTCCTTGTGTATCCAATCACACTTGGCCAATAAAGAATTCTATTCTTAATATGCAAAAGTCAGTTTAATATTGATAATCAACAAGTATTTTTTTAATCAGAAACAAACTGGAACATTAGCCATTGTTTGTCAAGGAGCATGTTTCTTGATTTTAAGCGGATGCTGATCAGGCTATGGGTAGCTCCTTGTCTGGATGGCTATTTGCAATCTCTCACAGCTTATCTAAACTGTAAACAAGCTTTAAAAAACAACAGCCAGGGCAATCTGGAGGAGAGCTATCATCCTAAATATGCTTGTGAGCTTCCTTGGAAGTACCTGATTGGCAGGTGAAACATGATTGAATGTCCGCTGACCTGCTTTCTAACCTGTGCTTTGAGTTTACAACAAGAACAAAGAGTTCTTGATAATTGAAAGACTACAGTTACAAGATGGGTGGATGTTACCAGTTTTAGCTGCTTACTGCTTTTCTGTAACTTGTTAATGGCCACGGCCATCGCATTTAAAAGAGGTTTGTGCATAAATTGTGTCATACAGATGTGCACACACAGGCTGAACTACAAATCACAAGCCAATTGGAGTCTAATACAGGTTGTGCAAACCTAGATTTGGTATACAAGTGAGTGTGCAAAACACTAGGTGCGATGGCTCTTATAATTTCTTAGTAGCTTCTCATTCACCCCTGAGGCTAGAGCTTGCTATCCACCAATGATGGATTGTCAACTTGGAAAAGACCTAACAGATAAGCCTGTTTTTACTGTCCCGGTAATTGTCTAAAAAAATACAGCCCAGAAAATGGGCCTATTTCTCAAAATGAGGTTTCTTTTTAGCAGCCTTGATCCAAGGTTGACAAGTCACGGATGTTTCTCATGATGAGGGCAATCCCTCCGAGCATGTTTGTTCTTGGCCCCCTTTTCACTTCTGGTGCCTCTCAGCATCGTGATGGTGCTTCTGAAGTTGTCATGTTCTTTGTCTTCTAGGTTCCTCTAGAGGCCCTCTCCCAATGAAAAGGGGCCCACCTCCCCGTAGTGGGGGACCACCACCAAAAAGACCCACACCATCTGGACCTGTACGCAGCAGTAGTGGGATGGGTGGTAGAGGTAAGCCTTGTAATAAATGCTTTAGTTTGCTCATAAAGTCTTAACTTGAGGGGGGGCTGTTGCTGTGGCACATTGCAAAATTTGGGGCCTTTAAATTCTTAGTGCTATTTGTGAGGGTTCTTTACTCTCCAGGCATTGGATGCACCACACAATAACAAATCTGTATAAAGTACAATTCTGCTCTTCTAAGCCTTGCAGGATTCTGCCGCCACCATGTAAATGTGTCGTTAATGCTCAGTTTCCAACTAAAATCTTTATGGGTAACATAACAACCTTTGCCGCCTTCCAAATGTTCTTGCACTCGTTGCGATGAGGTTGTGCTTAATACGTGGTTCTTCCTCTTCTAATTCCTGTGAATTTGTATAATTGTGCATAGACTTTTGCCTTCATTTAAAAACAAACAGCTCAGTATAACATTTCCCCCACTCAAAATGGGGACGAATGCCTTCGGATTGCCTTGTTTCCAACTCAATTTGGGTTTCTTTTTTTAAAAAAAAATTTTAGCGCCCCTGTCACGTGGCAGAGACAGCTATGGGGGGCCTCCACGAAGAGACTCCTTGCCATCACGAAGAGATGTCTACTTATCCCCCAGAGATGATGGCTACAGTACTAAGGACAGGTAAAACAATACCTTGTTTTGTTAACATCTTCAAGCAGATGTCCTCGGACTTTGCTATTTTGCTTGTCAGTAATCAAAAAGTAACTTCATCTTAATTTCTGTAGTTATTCAAGCCGAGATTATCCAAGTTCCAGAGACACCAGAGATTATGCCCCGCCACCAAGGGATTATGCCTATCGTGATTATGGACACTCCAGCTCACGGGATGAGTATCCCTCAAGAGGTTACAGGTACCTAGAGTTCCATTGTTAGTCTCTCCGTGTTCCATAGAGTTCATATTTATTTAGGAACATCGTTGGCTGTCCGTAAGGATCTCTAGAAAATTGAAAATCCCCAAAGAAGCCAATTCCTTAAGCCATCTTCTCATCTATAACGAGGAGGGCCTGGGCTTGGTTACCAGTAGTCCTCTGCCTTTGGCCCTTTGTCCTTTTGAAGTTAAAATAGCCCTGAACAAATGCTTACAGAGATGGTGTTGGAGCTCCAGACTCGCACGGTCGTGGCCTTTGACCTCACCTAACAAACCTGGGGTTTGATTAATAAAGGCAGTTGACATAACCAAATTGTTGATGGTAGGGATTGCCAACACTTACGTGTGTGTGGGGGGGTGTCAGAATTTAAGACCGCCTTATTTGGTGATGATGGTCATTCCAATCAAATTGCCATTGCAAGTCTGGGAGTGACTAAGGTAACGTGTACTTTTTTTTGAATTAAATATTGATGGCAGACTTGGCTTTGATAACCCTTGTAAAGACCTGCGAGTGCAGACCGTATACATAACTTAGCATGTACAGATGTACAGTGAGTTAAACCTGCAGTATTGCAGGCAAACTCTGCCCACAGCCTAGAGTTTGATCTAGTGGGCCTCAAGGTTGGCTCAGTCTTACCATGCTTCCGATGTCAGCCCATAGTGCCTTTATACTGTGAACTGCCCAGAGAGTGTTATAAGGTACTATGGGGGTGGGTGGGTATAAGCCTTGTTGCTCTTCATGCTTCCTAGAGAAGAGATGGAAAAAATGTTACAGTTTAGAAATGCAGAGGAAAAAAAGCAAATCAATGAAAGCAAGAATAAGGGAAACTGCTTTCTATCACGGTGGGCTTCCGTTACTAAGCCCTAGTAGTTATTCCTCCTACAGCGATCGGGATGGCTACGGAGGGCGTGACCGGGATTACTCGGACCATCCCAGTGGAGGCTCTTACCGAGATTCCTATGAGAGTTACGGTAAGTGCTGACTTTGAGGGCTTCTCAGGAATGTCTCACTAGGCTGCTTCCTTGACTGGCTAGAGTGCTGCTCCTTAGCGGGATTGTTAACATGATGGGTTTTTCTGCTGCAGTGGAAGGGGGGGGAGGGGAAATGTTTTTATTTTAACAAAACGATTGAATTGCAGTTCCCTTAACCTATCGAAGCAAAGTTCAACAATTCTGAATTGCATCTCTCTCACTGGAAAAACAATGGCTGAGTTTCTTCTATAAAAAATAGCAAGCAGTTCTGGAATAATCCCAAAAAAAGAGCTACTTTGTGAAAAAAAAAAAAACCAGCATCTTCAAACAGCCTGTTTTGTTTCCTTCTCTGCCCGATCCTTCCCCCACCAAATAATATTGTGAGCTTATATTTAAGCTCCTCCTCAGTTTAAAAATCAAAAAAAAAAAAAAGTCAGAGAAGCCATTGATGCATTTCTTTTAAAAACTCAGATGTAAAATTGTGGTGATGTGATTTATAGTGTTGCCCTATTACCTGACCATTGAACCTGCAGGTAACTCACGTAGTGCTCCCCCTGCACGCGGGCCCCCTCCATCATATGGTGGAAGCAGTCGCTATGACGATTACGGAAGCACCCGTGATGGGTATGGTGGAAGTCGAGAGAGTTACTCAAGCAGCAGAAGCGATGTCTACTCAAGTGGCCGAGACCATGTGGGCAGACAAGACAGAGGCCTTCCCCCGTCTATGGAACGGGGCTACCCTCCGCCCCGCGATTCTTACAGCAGCTCGAGCCGCGGAGCACCCCGAGGTGGCGGCCGGGGAGGGAGCCGCTCGGATAGAGGTGGAGGCCGAAGCCGATACTAAAAAACCTTTGAAACTCATGGACCAAATCAAGTTTTTTCCTCCTCCCCCCAACACAAGGAATGTGGAAGTTTTATCTCGTTCCCACCCAGAGGACTATCAACACGATGTTTTTAACTTTTTTTTTAATTGTTGCTTGTTAAGTTCCCCTTCATTACTGATGTTTTTTGTGAGGAAAGAGTAAAAACAATGTTTAATTTCATTTCAAAATTGTTAATAATTTCTCTCAAAAAGCAGATGTTAATGTATGCCATTTTGAGCCTATGTACTAGTGTTGTAACCTTTTCAAAGTAAACGTTAACCCTGAAATACCACACTTTTCACTTCATCAATGCAACGGCCAGCCGAAGGCACCCCATGCATCTAAAATGGCCATGGATCGTTCTGCTCACGCAAGCATGCCTTCTCTCTAGGCAAGACCATATGATTTGTTGGAAGGGAGGGTGGGGATGGATGCCAACCCTAAACTATTAAGTGTCCTCTGAAATGCAAAGATGCTCCCAAATAATGACCTACCTTCGGTCCTGTGTTAAAATTCAGGACACCATTCAGCCTTTTTAAGTCAAAACCACCAATGGATAAAGCTGAATGTACATTGTGCCACTCTACGCATTTCCTTAGGCAATTTGCAAGAACCTCGCCCCCCTCAGTAATGTGTTAAACCTGCAGAAAGCGAGCTGCAGAGTTCTGTAAATTAAAAAAAAAAAAAAGAGGTTTGGCCCATTCCATCCAAGAAGCTGCAGAACGTACTTGCTCTTACTGTTTCAAATTTTTGCAATCCTGTAGTGTCTCATTTTTAAAGGAACATCTTTGACTCCAAAGGCAAAATGGAGAAAAGTAAGATAAGCAAAGAAGTCTTTCTCACCAACCTCTGAAAAGCTTATGGCTTCATATAAACAAGTGAAAACTTTCAGCATCCCACAACAACAGCTTTAAAGCATCAAATGCCCGTGAAACAGCAAAAGATGGTAAGCAAAGCAAAAACTAGTTTTTCGGTCTAAGTCAAAACGTGAAACCAAAAAGCTATCGTCCTTTTTAGTACAGTAGGACATGCTGTGCATCATGGCAATGGAAGTTTTTCTAGCTTTTTAAAGAAAGCGCCAAATGGAAAAAAAAAAAAAGTAAATACCTGTGCTGGAAAGCCTTAGGCGAAGCCTTCTAAATTCATCATAACCTTGTCTTGGATGAAAATATGTATGGCACAAAGCTTTTGAAAATGATGCTAAGAAAGCAGCTTGTAAACAAGTCCCCATAAGGGGTTGGGAGGGACTGTTGCTTTTTTTGGCCAGTATGTTTCAATGAAGATACTTATATATATAAAAAAGCAACTTTTTTTTTTTAATTTTAAGAAACGTAAAACCATAATACAATCAGAACTTGGCTTAAATTGCCAAAATCTGTGTTAACAGCTGGGAAATGTCAAGCAAGCCATGATTACGAACTTGATGTTTAGTTGGATGCCTGACTTCTTTTCTTTATACTGTATAGTCTTTGTTTGGGAGTTTTGGTACCTGGGCCGAGTTGTCATGACCCAGGTGCGGCCAGGAAGTTCAAAAGATGCTGTTGAAATGTAGTAAGACCTGAAGACCTCCAACTAAAGTTCCTCCTCTAAACCTTCCAAGCATATTTGCCAGTCAAATGGACTTGCCATGAAAAAGCACCATTGGAAAGAAAATCAGAATCCATAAAGCCATGCGACTTTTTCACTAAGCCATTCCAGTTCATTCCAGTCCAATGAACCTTCCACACCTCAAATGTGTAAAAATGCTTAGATCGTGACAGACTAATCGGCGAGCCCAGGTTGTTGGGTTTTTTTTTGTTTTGTTTCTGTTTCTGGGGTGGTCGTGGGTTTGGGCGGTTGGGCCCGCCGGAATCTTTTACACCGTCTGTAATTGTTGCAGGCTGAGCGCTCGTTCCGTTTAAGATGAGGCCCAGAAAGCAGCCCCTGTGTTGGAAGGAACACCACGTTTGTGAGCTGCATCAGAGCAGCAGGTAAGCTCGGAGGTAAGGGAGGCCTTGAAAGGGCTCGTTTCAGATACCTTGCAAATAAAAGCTTGAAGTAGGACAAGCCCCATCGCTGCTGGTTTGTGGAATTAGGTGACTTTTTTAGTTCTCCAGTTCAGTTTGAACAGACTGATAACACATCCCATTTCCTGAGAACGTTGCTTTTGCAAGCAAGAGGGAACAATTATATGTTCGTTACTAAAGTCAAAAATATTGTATCCAATATGGTTAAAGTGCTGATGTGTGACCTATTAAAGTCTTCTAGAAAAAAAGGTTACATATTGAAACAGGATAAAGAATATTCAGTAGAAACCTTCCAAAATAGCACTTGGAACTACTACTTGTTTTTCTCCCAGTGGACATTATGGCTCACCTAGTTTTTGTGTATCTTCTACTTGGTGTGCCATTCTTAAATCACTTTTTTTTAAAAAAAATTGGAGATATAAACATTTAAACAGCTGGAGAACTAATGTGCTCATGGACTAATGTTCCATTGACCTTAACAAGGGGTGAGCAGACAGCTCTTAAGCTTTTGCTGAAAGCTGTTTATCGTTGAGGCTCAGCATTTCATAAGAGATGATCCGTCACTTGGGAAGGTGTTACAAGAGAGCAGTTGTGGTCATTTATGGCAGCTTGTTCAGAAACTGCAAGCAGCCAGGTATGTTTAAGTGTGTACAACAAGGTAAAGATCCTGAAATGGTTCTTTTTGTGCTATGCGGTTGTTTCATTTTGGCAACTGCATTAGATCGTTTATACTAGCAATTGTTTTGACAGCCTTTCTGTTCTGACAGTCTCCTAATGCTTATTTATATTCTAGGTACAGAATTGTGTGGAGGCCTGTCAAGAAAGAAGCAGACTCAAAAGATGGATGTAAAGTTTAAAGAAGGCAATTTTCAGGAAAGTCCTTTCCTAAATGCCATTGTCTGTTGCAACTACAGACAAGGCTCATATGTGAGACAAAGAGTCTTAAATGTCAGATGGAAATTATTTCTGTCCTCTTAACAAATGTGATTGAAATCCTGGCAGGCAGGCAGACATCCAGCAAAAGCCATGGCTTGTGATTTAAGGGGGGAGTCAGGAGGTAGAATTGGGGGACTTTGAGCAGTGCGTCTTTCTCTCTTCAATAACTGCCAGAGATTAGACTCTGCACTGCAGGAGGCGATGTTCAAAATGTGGCCACTTGCAAGACTGAGCTTCTCCCTAAGAAGAACTCTTCTTAAATCCTCATGTTCAGCATGACATTTATAGCCAGGAATTGCACAATGATTTGATTTCACAAGAATGTCACAGCCATCTATAAAATTGTTTAGGAAAATCTCATACGAATGAGACGGCATAAAGAATTCCCTTTTCATGAAAGGGGATAGTGAAAAGGAGCTAGTGCCATAAGTTTAAGAAACAGGTAAAAAAACGTTTGGGTCAAATGAAAACGTGACGCATCGTGGAAGAGGCTCAACATCTGAAGCTTGGGATCCTTGTATTCACTAAACTTAATAAAGTGTTGGTTTCCTCCTGAGCTCTTCATTACTCCGAAATGGTCTGCGATGACAGTTCCACTTTCCAAACGAAGTCCAGCGCAGGAGTGGCCAAAGGCTACTCAAATGTTTTATTGGGTTCAGTATTGCTGATTAGATAACCAGCTTTTCTGGCAAGCTTTTACGGTGTTTTGAACACATTACAGGGTTTGAATGGGTTGCCAAAAAGGATAGAACTAAGCTTTTTCTACTGAGGGAGATAGAAACCACTGTGGACACTTCTTCCTTTTGCTTTTAAACAGTCTAATAAGAGCTCACGGGGTGGACAAGAACCCTAAAAAGTTGGTCCTGTCCATACTTTAGGGTGGAGATAATCCAGTTAAACAGATTGGGGGGAGAGAGGGCAAAAAAAAAAGCAGGCAGAGAAAGATATTGTGTATTACCTCTGGCCAATTGCAAAGTAGTCAAAATGCACAAAAGATGGTGGGGGCAGAGGGGGAAGATGGTCCAGGAAAAGGTTCTTCAAGACATGAAGGATCTGTGTTGTCACTTTAGGGCAGTGTTGGTCCTAGGGGTCCTGGGTCTAGGTTTTGGCCCCTTTGCATTTCCCCCACCCAAAAAAAAAACTGCATTGGTGAACTTGATCACAATCTTTTGCCTTGAAGAATCGACAGGCGCAGAAAAACCTTCCAACAAGTTAAAGTAAGGAAAAGCCATTGTTCCATTTTAAAGGGGGAGAGCTTGGCAGCAAAAATGAAAAAACATGGCTTTTGTGGAGTGTGCAAAAGAGAATTGTCGGTAGAGGGAGACCTAAGCCAATGGGAAGGGACATTGTGTAGGGCTCAGGCTCTGGTGGAATTGGTGCTGCTCTGTGGCCCACAAATATGTGTGTGAAAGGGACACGCCTTGCTCAGCCAGTTGGCCAGCATGCCCAGGAAAAGAGGGAAGGTGCAGTCATTCTCGGTGAAATAGCTTAGGGTCTCCTTTATTCATACACCATATGCTGTGTGGGGGGGATCCACCTGGCTTTTACCTATGCCACCCTTTTGAGTTAACAGTATTTGCACAGAGGGAAAGGGGTATTCAAAGTGCTTTTTTAAAAAAAAAAAACCCAACACTTTATTGAAAGTGAAATTTGTAGAGTTTCAAGCCCTGCCCAATTTTCAGTTTCTTGCCATGCTCTGCACCATCTGGTGCAACTCATGAGCTCAAGAGGAGGTGTGGCAGCCGAGCACAAAACCACAAGCCAGAAATAGACAACCTGAAGCTTCAGTACAGCTGCTGTTTGGCTCAAATGGCAGTTTGAAGACCTGAAGGAGGGCGAGTATTAAAAAGGGTTCCTCCCCACCTTTTGTTTTTTTTGCAAAAGGCAAACGCCCACCAACAATTCAAAAGCCCTGCAGTTGCCTCCCTTGCAAACCTCAGCCCTCCAAAAAAAGAAATGGAGCACGACTCCCAGAAAGTAAGACTAAGCCCACTTTTGGCCTCTGGTCAAAAAGATGCCACTTTTGGATGAAGAAGTGTGAACCTCCAGCTGTATCCATGATCTCTGCATTCCCTTTTTTAAAATTTTGTGTGAATGTGATTGTTTTAAGTACAAAACAGCAGCCAATGTGGAGGAGGGCTTTTCATAACACTGAAAGAGTGTTCATATCTTTAAATATAAGATGTAAACCTTTTAAAATATTTAATCTTGATCTGATTTACTTGGGCATTGTGCGGATTGATGCCTTAACAGATTCTTGCTGAATCCTAGCCAGTCCTGGATTATATTGCCGCAACTTGTATCGTCTAGCATTGAATGATGGCAACTAAAATAGTGGATAATTCCATTAAAAAGTAAATCACTTTTTAAAAGTACATCTTTCAGAGGTTTCTGACGTTTACAGCTCAGTAAAAGTCTTCCGTGCATGTAAAACTCCCTGCAAGTAGAAAAATTACCAAGATTTAAACTAAGCTACATTTTTTCCCACCGCTGGTTAGATTCTTAATTTTCCACAGAAATTTTTACCTACCAGATACAGATTAACAGAGTTGGAAGGCACCTAGTAGGTCATCTAGTCCAACCCCCCACCCAGATAGACCCTACACCATTTTTCTCACACTTCCTATCAGCTCAGCCAACACAATTGGATATATTTTTTACTCTTCCTTGCAAACTCTGCAGGCGGTGCTTTCTCAACTTTAGGAAATTCTGGGAGTTGAAGTCTATCCATCTTCAAGCAGGCCGGCTGGCTGGGGTAATTCTGGGAGTTCAAGTCCATGGTTAAAGGCAACCACTTTCCTTTGTGATGGTGGTTTGGGGGAATGTTCTGTTTTGTTCTTCTGCAGAAGTATTTGCATAAGGCGAATCACTGTAAATGCAACTTGTTCCTCCAGTCCAAGCCAATTCAAGATGGTGCTTTCTGGCTGGTGGTGGTGTTTTTTGTTTTTTTGTTTGTTTTTTTAAGTATTCAACTGGTTTGTCCTCTTTATAGGTGGAGGGTAATAGGGGAACTTCTTTTAACTGCTCGTTCGCCCACCTCAGAAGAAGCAGGAAGATGCAGCCACGGATGTGGGTTTGGCTTCACCGTTGCACACAAAAGCTTTTAGAACAGAACAAGCTTTCAGTCATGAATCCAGAGGAGCAAACGGTGACTTGGTTGATTTCTATGGGGGCTTTAAACTCCCCCAAAATGATGGTGGAGGACCCCGTGCAATTCCTCAAGGCGTCCCTGAAGGACGGAGTCGTCCTTTGCAAACTCCTCCTCCGACTTCTGCCGGGCTCTATCGAAAAGGTACGGCCGTGATGATTTGCTTGCTTGTTAGAAAGAGGGTCGATACTAGAGAAGGTCTTTTTTTGGAGACCATCTAAAACTGCTCTTCCAATAATCGAGGGTAAATTTTAATTGCAAGTAGGGTGTGTGTGTGCAAATCCTGGTTCCTAACACTGTAGGGACGGGATCCCAAATCACCAGGGAATCGTAAAGAACCCTTGAAGATCTTGGAACAGTGCAAAGACACCCAAAATATTGGATGGTTTTATAGTCCAATAGAAATCTTGATTAGCTGCCAAAGTGGAAGAACATGTCCCGGTTTCTGGAATATAACAAAAAAACAAAAACAAAATCAAAGGTTTCCAATGTATAATAAGGTCCTTTTAGAGAGGGAAGAAGAAGAAACAGAATGCCTGGGGCCAACCCAAAATACCATTTATTTTCTTGAAAGCATTGGCTCAAGGACAGCTCTTGATTCAAGGCAGAACTAACCAGCTCAAAGGGAACCCTAAAAATTATTTCAGTATTTTTTTTTTCTCCCTCTCTCTCTTTCCACTTCTGATTCCAGACTATGGATTTCAAAGGAGGGGTGACTTAAGGGAGAGGATATTAACACGGATTTAGAAATCCAATGCGTAGAAAGTGAGAAAAGCCCTCTAGCAGAATACAGAAGTGGAAGATCTGTGAACTTTTGGACCCAGGAGAAGCATTTTGAAAAGTGTTAAGAGGCAAATGGAAAACACCAAAAATAAGAAAGAGGAAGAAAGAGAAGTTCCTTTCTTCCTCTTGAAAAAGGAAGCATTTCTTGGGGTACCTATGTGGACCCCCTCCCTCTCTGAATTGTTCTACAGAAGGATTTAAGAGGAGGGATCTCCAAACCGGGCAACTGTCAGGCCGGTGGACTTCAGCTCCCAGAATTCCTTGTGCTGGCTGAGGAATTCTGGGAGTTGAAGTCCACAAAGTCTTAAAAGTGGTCAAGTGTGGAGAACTCTTGATTTAGAAGACTCCTTCAACCCCGGTTTTTCTCCCTTTCCAGTTCAAACGTAAGGAAAAAGAAAAGCAAAAGAAAAGATGCAGTACTGCAGTGTTATTGGCCTGGGTTTCACAACAAAACAGATTATTCCAAAATTTGACCGCCCGGAGCTCCAAAATCCACTGCTGTATTTCAGCCACATCCTGCCCACATGACAGTTGACCTCAGCTTCTGCTTCATTAGCTGTGGAAGATCTGATGTTGCTTCTTATGGGTCAGAGACGAGCGAGACCCACAGCGGCAGGAAAGGGGGGAGGCCTTTGCACTGCTGGCCTGGAATTTGAGGAATCTCCACCAGACAGCTGCTGCAAGACTCGATGTGAAAAGTTTGGGCACCCCTTGGCAACTTCAGGGCTACTGTATTTTTCCTCCACAAAAAAAGGATAAAAACATAATGGACCTCACCAGCGAACACAGTGACTGCATTTTGATTCTACAGTTTTATGTGTGCAGGCCCGTCAATGAAATCTTGCCCTGTGGTCATTAGACCAGCATCAGAAGGGTGGAATATAAACAATCATTTTAAAAGCTAAAAAAAAAATAGTATGAAATGCAAAGGACAGCCTCTTTCCTTTCCGTCTTCTCATCTCTGCACTTTGCAAGTCCTTTCTTATGTTGAACTCTGCTCAAAACCAGGAACCATGATTTGTGAAACCGTTCTGAAGTGCTCAAGGGCTCCTGAAGGACAGAGTCACTTCGCACAAGCCATCTTCCTTCGGATGTGCTTGACCAGAAGAAGAGTAAAATCCCCTTTTATTTTTAGCAGAAGCTCAGCGTTCGAGGGGGGCCATTGGTTTGCAGAATGCTGACTCAGGCCAGCTGCAAATCGATACCTCTTCTTCATGCGTGCCCTGAAGCTGTTGTGTTTGAGTCCCAGTCTTAACGTGTGAATCTATATCTAGAAATTATGGGTTAGCAATCCTGAGAAGTCCCTGGGGACTTGTAAACAGTGCCTGAGTTTTATAGGCACGAATCGAGCAAAAGAGGATTTTATTCCACGAGCTGTGTTTTTAAAAAGACGGCGATGCAACCGGATGCAAGAACTTCTCTGCCCGGATGATTGACATTGAGGCCAGGTCCAGTGATCTGAAGCCCAGCATAGAGATAGTGCAGGGCTGTGAGAATTGAAGTCTAACATATCTGCAGTTGGGACAGATCAATATGCAAGCTAGGCAACTGCGGCGGCTTAATGCAAATCATTGTATTTCTGAAACTGTTTTAACTCACGGCTGTCTTTTGAAAAACGTCCTTGTAAACCATGACTGTTGCAGCCAGAGACAAATCCATAATCAGTGCTCAATCAGCAAAGCAGGAAATCCTAAGAGCGGCCACAAAACGAAATAACTGAAAATCACCTCTCCATAAACGAAAGAGCCTTCACTCCAACCTCAGTTTTCCACACACACACACACACACACACCCGTCGTGGTTCTTCAGAAATACCTTTCAGAAACAGTATCCTAGCAAAGAAAGCAAGATGTTTTTCAGGTTCTGAGGTCCTCATAGACAGTTTCAGGTGATTTATTCCATTTGAGTGGAGCTGTTATGCACATTTCTTCTCTCCTCTTCAAAGAACTTCCCCGTTTCTCAAGAAAAAGAAAAAAGAAAAGAAAGAAATCCACCAGAGAGCAAAAAAAAAAACCAGAAAGACCAGAATGATAATTAGAAGGTTTGCCAACACTAGTCCAAATGCAGCAGTAACTGTTTTAAGGATCAAATTTGCATGGGAGGAAGTCTTTGAAATACAAGACTCCATACCTACGTGACCTGGCTTTAAAGATTGCCCTTATCACCTGAAATTAGGCTAACAAACAGCCTTTTGCAGCGGACAGTCTCTTGTGTAGCATCTCCTATTCTAACTGGCTTCCAACTGAATCAACCAAGCAGGTCAAAAGCCACTTAAGAAATTATTCTTTTCCTTGCTAGGATCCTTCGCCTTCATCTTGAAGTTCTTACATGTTCTCACTTGTCTTCCAAGCTAGCTCGCTCTCTGCAGAAGACCTTCTCCGTTGGTGCCAAAGATAGATAGATGGATAGATTAGATGGAAGGACAGACAGACAGACAGATTAGAGTTGGAAGGGACCTTGTAGATCATCTTGTCCAACCCCCTTCCACCCAAGCAGAAGACCCTACACCATTTCTGACCAATGGCAGCCCAATCTCTTCTTGAAAGCCTCCAGTGATGAAGCTCCAAAAACTTCCAAAGGCAACTTCTGTCCCATCGGTTGGTAATTCTCACAGTCAGGAAATTCCTCCTTATTTCTAGGTTGAATCCACTTGGTCCCATCACCCATAAAGACCCCCAGAATTGCTCAGCCAGAGGGATCTCCCCTTCCAGTTCACCTGTCTTCATCTGCAGCAACCTTTCTCTTCCTAGCAGAGGGCATCTTATGGGCAAGCATTCAGCGCCAAGTCCTAAGCTCTGGGTGGCTTTGGGTTCATTTGTTCCACGGTTCTTCCTGAGCTGACAGCTTGTCTTCCCCTCTTTTTTTCCTCCCTCCCCCCGCCCACCCACAGCCCATCTTCTTGTGAAAATCCAGTGAGCACCAAGCTGTCTTCATTCCTTCACACAAACACTCAGGGTAATGTTCTTTGAGAACCAAAGTGAGCCAGCTGACAGGAGTTGTCACAAGCTTCCAAATCTGTTGACTGTCGGATTTTATTATTATTTTTATTTTTTTAGTATTGCCTGGAGCCCAAGACGGAAGCTGACTGCCTTGGCAATATCCAACAGTTTTTAAATGGGTGCGCAGCAGCACTGAAAGTGGAGGTAAGCGGCAACAGACCACAGCGCCAGGGAAGGGTCTGGATGGACCGGCGGTGGGTGCCAGGGAGGGGGGAAGGAAGAACGGCTGGCTGACACCCGATGCCCTGCCTGACCCCTTGAGGATGTCTTCCTTGGGTTGAAGAAAGACTTGAGGGTTGCGGGCGTGGATGCTGAGGAGGCTCTTTGTCCTCCTTCCAGCTGCAGAAATAACGTAAGTCCGTTTTGGTTCAAGAGAGGGGTTTCCTCCCAGCCTTGGCCTTTCATTGGAAACAACCAGCAACTGAACCCAATACATTTTGCAAAGACAGACAGACAGACAGACATGGGTGGATAGATGGAGATGGATGGGTGGGTGGGTGGATAGATACCATGGATAGATAGATGGATAGATAAATATAGATGAGAGAGAGAGAGAGATGGTAGATGATAGATACGGAGAGATAGATGAGAGAGAGATGATTGATAGATTAGAGAGATAGATATGTAGGTAGGTAGGTAGGTAGGCAGGCAGGCAGGCAGACAGACAGATTAGAGAGATTAGATAAGATGGATGATGAGATGTAGATGGATACACAGATAAATATGAGAGATGAGAGAGATGATAGATGAGATGATGGATGGATGGATGGATAATGATGGATTGATAGATAGATGGATGGATGGATGGATAGATGGATGGATAGATGGATGGATAGATGGATGGGTATGGATGGATACATAGATAAATATTGAGAGATGATAGATGTATGGATGGATGGATGGATGGATGGATGGATGGATGGATACATAGATATAGATAGATGAGAGAGAGATGATAGATAGGTACATAGATAGGGATGGATGGATGGAGAGACGGATAAGAGAGAGATGGGCCTGGGGAAGATTCCCAAAGGGGCTTTCTCTGAACCCAGACCATCTCCAGCCCCGGAAACAGTTCCTCCGTGCCGTGACTCTCTTGTAGCCAGGCCAGTTCCACGTTCAGACCTTCTCAGAGGTGCACCCATTCGGCCCTTCTCTGGAGTCCAGCTAACGCAAGAACCAGAATGGCCGGTTTTAGGCACCCCAAGCCGCCTTGTCCCAGTCTTGCCTGCTTCGGCCTACCTTATTTTTAGGAAGCCTGGTGGTTTGTTTGTTTTTTCCCCTGCCCCCCCTCCCTGTCTCCACTCCGCTTCCTGGGCTTACAGACACATCTGGAGGGGGGGGAGACGGAGGGTCGGTTGGGTGGGGTGGGAGGGCAGGGAAGAGAAGAACAGCACAATAGACACATTCGGTGGTTGCAGCTCAGCGCAGACAACTCCCACCCCCAGGTGCCATATGTGATTGGGGGGATTCCCCCCTCCCTCTTTTGCAGCCCACTCCCATTGTTCCCCGTGGCAGATCGTTTCTGGGTAATGATTCAGCTCCTGCACCCCCAGAACAAGAGGGGGGAAGCCGAAGCAGATGTCTGGATTCAATCTGGTTGTCATTGAGGCGGGTCTTTGGCGAGATAATTTGGGGGGAGGGAATGTGAAAAATACCAGCTTCTAAGGGGCACCGTCTCTACCCCACCCACTCACTCACCCACCCACCCACCCAGTTGCTTTCCCAGTTGCTCTCCTGCCAATAAGGCTGTAAATAAATTATTAAACCTCCGCCCCCGTTGCAGAAATCTGGCCCCACTGGCTGCCAGGCTGGGCAACAGGCAGGCGAGTCCAGTGGCAGGGAGTTCCAACGGGGAAAGAAAGAAAAAACCTCTCCCAAAGAGAAGGTCGCTTCTGCCGGACTGAGCACCGCCTGGGATAACCTCAAAAGGAGATTTTTGCAGCGCAGCGCCCGCTTCCCTTTCTCGCTCTTCTCCCTACCGTGGGAAACCGCGGGCGAAACTACCGAGTTTCGGGCGAAACCAGCTGCGCCTGGTTCGTCGGCCGGCCGCCCGACCAACCTCCCCCTCCGTCCCCGCGGCTGTCCGTGTTTGCAGATCCGGGGCAAGGCTGGTTGGAGGGGGGTGTCTCGTGGGGTCTCGTCCTACATAGCGAGGTTGTTGTGTAGAAGAGGTTTGCTCGCGCGGGGGTGGGGCGCATCTTTCCCATCCCCTGCACACACACCCCCCAGTGCCCGGAGCTGAGCGGGACCCCGCGGAGACCCCTGCCCAAGTCCCGGGGACGCCTCGAAGCAGAAGGGAGGCGGGGGGGGGGGGCGTCCGGCTGGCTCCGGAGAAGGCAAGGGCGCTGCGCCAGCAACCGAAGCGGCGGCGGCGGCGTGGAGGGGGCGCTCCGGAGCATCGCCCCTGCCTGGCTGCCTCCCGCTCCCGCCGCCTGTCACTTCCCCTGCTTTGCGCCGCCCGCCCGCGATCCAGCTCCGGGTCAGGCCGTCCCTGCCCAACGGCGCTTCGCCAGGCAGGCAGGCAGCAGCAGCAGCAGCGGCCGGGCACACGGAGCGCAGCGCTTGAGCCACCGGACGGGCGGGCGGGCGAGCCAGCTGCGGAGTCTTCCTCCTCTTCTTCCTCCTCCTCCTCCAGCTGCGCGGTCCGCTCCGCATCCCCTCCGCGCCTCTCTCGACCCGCGCAGGGGCTCCCCGGTGCGCCCACCCACCCATCCCGGCCCTGCTCCTTCCCTCCCTTCCTTCCCGGGGCCTTCCGCAGGTAAAGCTTCCCACCGCAGGTAAGACGCTTCCTCCTTCCTCGTCAAGTTTCTCTCCTTGAGCTTCCTTCGGCTCCGGTTTTTCGGGCCGGCCCGAAGGGTCCCCAAGGGGGAATTAGTCGGCTGCGGCGGACCCTCTCCGTTTTCCCTTTCTTCCCTCTCGGGCCCCGTCCGGCCCTGGCTCTTCTCTTCCTGCGACGCCCTCCAGATGTGGCAAGGCGAGCCCCAGATGTTGCAAGGGCATCTGCACCCCCTTCCACATGTGGGGGGGAGCGTCCTCTTGCCAGATGCCAGCTGTGCAAAAGCCCCTGGGTGCTTCCAGATCCAATTTGCCAGGTGGTTGGACATCCAGGCCCATCATCCACTTATAGCCTTTGCTCTCCATCCATCAAGGGGGCAGAGGAGAGGGGAGAGACCTCCAGCATCCGGTCAGTTGCACTCTTAGAGGTCAAGTTGGGAATTCTGCTGTCCGTCCAGAAACAACTTTTAATAATTGATTTCTCACCCTTGACCGAATTGCCTTTCTGGAGTAAAGAGGCAGAAGAAGCAAGGGGGGGGGGACAGAGGGAAGAGGTGGGGGGGGCGGGATGTGGGGGCAGGGCTAGATTTCTGGGTAAGATGGGGCCAGGTGATTGACAATCGAAAGTCCGGAAGGGGCATCATCGAGACCCCCGAAAGGTGAAAAAAGCTGGAACAATTGCACAATGCCTTTTCTTGGCGGTTGCACAGAGAAGGAACTATCTGGGCGACTTTTAAGACTCGTGGACTTCAACTCCCAGAATTCCCCAGCCAGCCAAGTCTTCGAATTGCCACGTTTTGGGGGTCCCCTGCTCTAGACTCTAAGCTGAGAGGGGGTGGGATTTGTTTAATAGTGAAAGGGGAGGGGACCCACACATTCAGTGGGGAAGATCCATCATGGTTTCAGTTCTGCTTACCTGCGCTTGATTGACTTGTGAGTTCTGGAGAACATCAAAAGACCTTCTTTCTCCCAGGTGGGACTGGGGGCGGCTGAGCAGCTTCCTTCCATGAGGTGCTTCCTTCTGTGGCCCTCCAGGTCCCAATCGGTCCCTCCCTTTCCTCCCCACGAGATCTGTTTTCTACCCATGTTGCTTTCCATTCACGAAGGCCGTTTTTCCTTCCTTCCCACTGTCTAATCCAGAGGTCTCCAAACTTGGCAACTTTAAGACTTGTGGACTTGAACTCCCAGAATTCTCCAGCCAGCTATTCTGGGAGTTGAAGTCAACAAGTCTTAAAGTTGCCAAGTTTGGAGACCTCTGGATTCTAATCTTTCTTTTTCATTTCTGGAAAACCCAAATGCAAAACGTGGGATTAAAAAAAAAAAGATCAGGCGACTGCTTTTTGTTTGCTTTTGGAGGCATATCCGTTGAACGGAGAACTTGGTTTTAAGGGAATTTGGCTGACAGGTAAAATCAGCGAAACGTCTTCAGATCCATAGCAAGGACCTTTCTGACTATAAAAAGGGAAGATAAATTAATTAAGGCATTCTGGGTTGGTTTGTGTTGGACGTGATGGAATTTATAACCTGAGTGTGATTAATCTCCTGTAGGGGCGATGAGTCTTCCGTAAATGTAGGATACAAGTAATATGTTTCGAAAAAAGGAAAGGGGATTTTCCAATTGTGCACACGGTGGAATGCCTCTTATGAAATGATGCATGCCATGCTGGCTGTCACAGATGGTATCCCTTCCTCTCCCTCTTTTTAAAAGAGGGCTCAAGGTTTTTGTTTTGTTCCCCCCAAAAGGCCTTTCATTAATCATTTCTACTGCTTTTGCGCATTCTATCCTGGTCCGTCATAACGGGAGAAATCGTAGAATAGAATAGAATGGAAAGGGTCCTTGGAGGTCTTCTAGTCCAACCCCCTGCTCCAGCAGGAGACCCTACACCATTTCAGACAAATTGTTGTCCAGTCTTTTCTTAAAAACTTCCAGTGTTGGAGCACCCACGATTTTTGAAGGCAACCTCTTCCACTGGTTAATTGTCCTCACTGTTAGAAGTTTCTCCTTAATTCCAGGTTGCTTCTCTGCTTGATTAGTTTCCATCCATTGTTTCTTGTCTTGCCTTCTGGTGCTTTGGAAAATAAGTTGACCCCTCTCTTCTTTGGGTCAGACCCTCAAATACTGTAATAGTCCTATGTCAATACTGCTATGTGATTATTTCAAATACTGCTATGTGATTTTGTTGCTGGTTGCATTGGTATCTCGGTGCCTATTTTATCCTGTGCTGTCTTGAGTAGATAATAATCTTGGAAAAATGGACTCTACTTGTTTGCAAGAATAAAATGGATTCCGAAACATAGCTCCCTCCCAGAGCATGCATTGATCCTGCCATAAATTGGGCCTTGTGAGCACAACACCCCGATGCTGTGGCCTCTAAAATAAAGCCCCAGATCCCTCGGGTACTCAAACTGCCAGAGAAGAAAGGAACCACAATCCAGAATCATGGCGTGGCACAGATGATAGTTTGGCCTTGCAAACAGTTGTTCAAATAAACAAACTCATGTTCCCTTCTTTAGAACTTTAAATTATAGTCTTCAGGCCACAGAATAGCCCTGGGTTGGCCGATAATGTAAAGAAAGCCACAGAAGCATAGCGTTTTGGGAGTTCAGCTGCAGAACAGCTGACGTAAAGGGGAAAAATTGCTTTTAAAATTTAACTTGCTTTAGCAGCCCATGTTGCTAGCCAAATATCTCTAGGAAGCTCACCAAGAGGGCTCTTCCTGTAGCCTCCAGCCTTAGCCAGGGGCATTGCAAGGTAGACTGCCCCTAAACGTAGAGCTTTGCATACTCACGGCAACTGAAACAGTTCTAAACATTTGGATGGCGTTTCCTAAATTAAATTAGCACATTCTATCTACTAAGACTGGGTTGCTATTCTTCTTCTCATCCTTCCTATTACCTATCTTTCCTTCTACTTATGACTATATAACCTTGTTGCTTTTGTATCTTTATGATTTGTATTGATTTATTTAGTTTCCTAGTAGGATTTTGATTGCTTATTTAGTATCCTATGACTATCCCTAAGTGTTGTATTTTAGGATTCTTGATGAATGTGTTTTTTATGTACACTGAGAGTTATGCACCGAAGACAAATTCCTTGTGTGTCCAACCACACTTGGCTAATAAAGAATTCTATTCTGTTCTGTTCTGTTCTGTTCTGTTCTGCTCTGCTGTGCTCTATTCTATTCTATTCTATTCTATTCTATTCTATTATTCTATTCTATTATTCTATTCTATTCTATTCTATTATTCTATTCTATTCTATTCTTCTATTCTAGTCTACTGTTCTATTCTATTCTATTCTTCTATTCTATTCTTCTATTCTAGTCTACTGTTCTATTCTGTTCTATTCTTCTATGCTATTATTCTATGCTATTATTCTATTCTATTATTTTATTCTATTATTCTATTCTATTCTATTCTATTCTATTCTATTCTATTCTATTCTTCTATTCTATTATTCTATTCTATTATTCTATTCTATTCTATTCTATTATTCTATTCTATTCTATTCTTCTATTCTAGTCTACTGTTCTATTCTATTCTATTCTTCTATTCTATTCTTCTATTCTAGTCTACTGTTCTATTCTATTCTATTCTTCTATGCTATTATTCTATGCTATTATTCTATTCTATTATTTTATTCTATTATTCTATTCTATTCTATTCTATTCTATTCTATTCTATTCTATTCTTCTATTCTGTTCTATTCTTAAGGCTGCAAAGATTGGCATGACATTTCTTCTTCTTTTTTCATCTTTTTCCCAGCTGTTTGATGCCCACGATCTCTACTCAGGAGAAAACTTCTCCAAGGTACTGACTGCCCTTTTGTCTCTCAACAAAGCAACGGAAGGTAAGGCAGAAAAAAAAGGGAATCTCACAATATTTTCCTGCAAACGTCTCTTGCCTTCATTTCCCAGCTTTGTTCTGAACTCCAGAGATATTTCTCTAGACGGGCAGCTCACTAAAGCCAACCGTGGCTAGTTTTAAAAAGCTAAGCCGGGTTTACAAGCGACCACAATATTTCGGGGCTGTAGGCCAGCTCTGGGAGGCAGGGGGAACATGGAGAGAAGGCAGCAGCAAACTTTCCCTGTTGTTGTTAAATAAAAGCCAAGGACGTGTCCACAGAGGACTCATGACTCAAGCTAGCCTCTTGAAAGAGACTTTATCTTGACAATGTGGGGCATCTACACACACACACAAACACCCAGCCCCATCTATTTGCAGAAGAACAATAGAAGAAAAATTTGGCTGTTCCTATAGAAACTGGTGCTTATTCCTTTTCAAAGATGAAAGTATGTTCCAGTTTTGTTCTTTTCCCATAACCTATTTATTTTCTTTCTCCTTCCTTCCTTCTTTCCTTCCTTCCTTCTTTCCTTCATCAAAATTAATGTTTCTTTTTTCTTTCCCTCCTTTGTTTCATGTCTATCTTTTCCTTCCTTCCTTCCTCAAAATGAATCTCTCTCCCTCCTTTTTTCCTTCCTTCCTCAAAATGAATCTTCTTCCTTCCTTCCTTCTTTCTTCAAAATGAATCTCCTTCCTTCCTTCCTTCCTTCCTCAAAATAAATCTCTTTCTTTCTTTCTTTCTTTCTTTCTTTCTTTCTTTCTTTCTTTCTTTCTTTCTTTCTTTCTTTCTTTCTTTCTTTCTTTCTTTCTTTCTTTCTTTCTTAACATTGGACTGCAGTAGAATAAAATCCACATGTCAGTACTGTAGTTCCTTTACTGTTTTCTCTACTATTTAAATCATTCTTGGAGGATTTGGCAAGGATCTGCTTAACATGATATGGTCGGGCTGGTAATGCACAATGAAATCTTTATTTAAAGCTAAAAGCTTTAGGAGATGCAAACAGTGGAATCCTGCTGAACAGATGCTAGATTTTAACAAGATTTAGAGCAAGCTGAAGAATATAGAAAAGGATTGAGGCTTCCTGAGCGTATCTGAATAGATTTTATGTTGCCCTGCTTGGCGTGAAACAGGTGGCAAACCTTCCAGAGGGTCCCATCCTGCCCCACCAGTGGAGGTTTATATATTTATATCTGTGGGGGTGGCAAGAACATCTGTGACGCTGAATGAAAAATGTTGAAGAGTATAATTTGACACCTGAAAACAGAAACAGATTGTGCTGAATGGGTCTCTTCCTTAGCTGCTGACTTATTTCTTGGCCATTGTGTCCTGATGTCCATTTATTGGATGGATGGATGAAGAGTTGGACAGACAGATGGACAGACATATATGATAT
The DNA here is from genome assembly GCF_049901735.1 of Notechis scutatus. NCBI lineage: Eukaryota > Metazoa > Chordata > Lepidosauria > Squamata > Elapidae > Notechis > Notechis scutatus. Next base: position 21,316,114 of record NC_142018.1, read on the forward strand.
AGATAGATAGATAGATAGATAGATAGATAGATAGATAGATAGATGATAGATAACATGGATGGATGGATGATGGATGGATGGCTAGATGGATGGACAGACATATAACATGGATGGGTGGAAGGGAGACAGACAGACATATAGTATTTTATGGATGGATGGATGGTTCAATGGATGGATGGATGGATAGGTAGGTAGGTATGTAAGTAGATAGGTAAATAGACAGTCTTATAGGTAGATAGACAGACAGATAGATAACATCGATGAATGAATTGATGGCTAGATGGATGGACAGACATATAACATGGATGGAAGGGAGGGAGACACAGCATGGATGGATGGGTGGATGAATGGATGGCTGGGAGGGTGTGTAGGTAGGTACAGCAGGTAGGTAAATAGACATATAGGTAGATAGACAGATAACATGGATGAATTAATTGATGGATCGATGGACAGACATATAACAAGGATGGGTAGAAGGGAGGGAGGGAGACACAGATAGGATGGATGGTTGGATGGCCCACCCATCTTAAAATGGTTAAAATTAAGAAATGCTGCTTTAGTGAATTCCTGCCCGGAACAGGGCTGGACTAGATACCTCTCCAACTCACGCAATCTGTGACACCAGCTGGTTGACGGAGAGGACGACGCATGGATGCCACACTTATAAACCACCCACACTTCCCTCCTTCTAAAACGGCCTGCCATATGATGCTGAAAGCTGTTCTCCTTAGCAACACACTTTTTTCTTCCGAAGGCTGGGTAGGGAAAGGCTTTTTTTTAAAGTCCCAATGTTGTGACCCAGGTCATCTCTAGGCAGAGGCCGGCAGAGGCTGCAAGGCTCCACCACACGCTCCCCTGAAGGGCTGCACACCCCCCAGCCCCACAAACAAAAGCCAGGAAGCCACAAAACCAAAGCAAATCCGCAAAGGCAGAGAGGAAGTTCAAAGAGAAGATCCGAGCTCACGGGGCAAGGTCCAGATTCAAGGTCCATAAGGCAGAAACACGAGCCAAGGCTGAGTTTTTCCAAAGCTGAGGGAGTGTGTGCCAAAGCAAACAATTTGTTAGAGTTTGCAGCAGAAATTCAAATCCAGAAAACACAGAGATGCTTGATTGAGCGGGATCATTAACTTCTTTATGAACGTAGTAACACGAGTAAAGTTCATAATACCATTTGTAGATTCTTTCAGTATTAACAAGAGCAAAAACACAAGCAGCAGCAGCGGCAGCTCAAAGCAGATATCAATTTCAGTTTTTAGGCAAGTTAGTTTCTCTTCCACTTTAGAGCTGAGCACAGAACAGAGATAAGCCACGCCCAGATTCTCTCTTTTAAGTTTCAGCCCCCAATTCAGCTCTCATGGGCTGACCTTGTTCCTCAGCTCCGTTCCAGTTCATGAATATACTCTGACACAATTGTTCCCAACCAGGACAATTTCCTCAGCTTCTGCTTAAGTCAACCCACGCCACGTGTTCCTTGTGAGGAGAGGCGGGGCGGCTTTCTCCCAAGCAGCCTTGCAGACCCCCTTGCCTCTTGTCTACTCTCCGATTCCTCGGATCAGTGGGGGAGGCAGCTGTTCCTCATCAGAGGGGATCTGCTGCCCTCTCAACACCCCTGCAGGTCTGCAGCCAATCCTCTCCTGTGTTTGTGAGGGCAGGCAGCTCTCTGTCCGGTCCACCACCTCCCCCCAATTGTCCGAAGGTCCTGGGACAGTATCGTCCTCAGCCCTGGACTGTCTAAACATGCCAAGGGAGACGTGCCAGCCCCATTGGATGGTCCTAGTTCCAACTCATCCTCATCCTCCTCCGAACCAGGATCTGATAGGGCCATGATACCCAGTTCTGAATATCATTCCCCCTTTAGGAAGACCCTGGTGGGAGATTGTGGCCCAGGAATCTAGCCAGAGGTTGTATTCAGCAGGTTCTTGTGATGACCCAGGGTGGGATACAAAATGTACACAGTCACAAAAAACAGGTGAAGCCCCTTTTATTCCTTCACTTTGCTTCCAAGCTCCAAATATCCTTGACTGGAGACAAAAAACTCCCACACAAGCAGTTACAAGAAGGAGGAAATGCCGTTTAAATTATAAAGAGTAAAAAACAACACAAGCCAGGCAAGATAAGGGCTTGAAGACGTCCACAGATATCCGAACACACACTGGGAAGGACACCAAATTCAGAGAGGAACAATACACTTGAAATATTTCCACGCTTTGTTTCCAGCACTTGCCCGTACGCATGTCCGTCCTCTTATCCAGTTGTCACAGCTGCAGCCCATGAAGAGGATCAAGGCCCTCTTCTCCCCAGTAGACCATGTCTCTCCCTTATCCTTTCCTCCCTGCATGCCCCAGGATGCCAGGGTCCTCCTCTGACTGCCCAGCCAGTCTGTGCCCTTCCCCAGCTTCCTCCACAACCTCCGGAGCCACACTTCCACTCCTTGTCGGCTGTTCTTCCTCTCCCTCAGAGTCAGTCTCCACCGGGGGCATGACAGTTCTGGCCAGTTCTGGAAAACCAGTAGTGGAAATTTTGAGTAGTTCAGAGAACCAGCAAATGCCACCTCTGATTGGCTCCGTCCCTGTCTATTCTCCGCCTCCCAAGTCCCAGCTGATCGGCTGGGTCTTCTTTGGTTGCCCTGCACAGGAGAGCAGAGCTGCAAAGCAGGTTAGTGGGGTGGGGAGGGGGAGTTTGCAGTATCCTTCTCCCAGGAGTGGGGAGAGAGTGGAGGTTTTACAGTATCCTTCCCCTGCCACGCCCACCAAGCCACACCACACCTGCTATGCCATGCCATGCCACACCCACCAAACCACACCCACAGAACCAGTAATAAATTTCTTTGAATCCCAGCACTGAATCTAGCCCCGTTTAACAAGAAACTGTGATCTACTGCCTGGGGAATTCTGGGAGTTGGACGTCCACCCTTCTTAAAATGGTTAAAGTTGAGAAACATTCCTCAAGGAGCTTTTAGTTGGGTTGCAAAAAAGATGTAGGCTTCCATTTGACCCCTTGTAGCTCTTTTTCTAGCCTCAGCCCAGCAAGGGTTATTTCCTTCCGTTTTTGACCTCTTCTCCTTTTTAACAGATCCAGGAAGTTCTACCAGGAAGCCATGTTCTCAGCCGCTTTCTCCGGCCCCCGGTGACTGCCAGCCCCTGACCCAAGCAGCCTCCACTCGGCCATCGAGAGTGTTGCAGAGACAGTCAAGAGTTGGGGTACGTTTCAGCGCGATTCCTACCCAGAGCAGGAACAACCCATTTGTAACCTTCCTTCACCACCCTTGGGTGTGTGGCCTTCTCAAGGTGTCCATTCTGTCCATCTCAGAAGGTGAGGACATACGAAAAAAAGAGAGAGCTTAGGGGTTGGATTTAATTAATGCAGTGTTGTTTTCATTGAAATTCATGATCGTCTAGGTTTGAGCTGGTTTGGTTGATTCCTAGTTGTTTATTTATCCCTCTTCTCCTGGCCTATCCCTTCTTAGAGGCTGGCCCTGACACGGCAGGCCAAGTCAAGAACAATACGCCATCCTAAAAATGTGTTGGATCGGCACAGGAAATAGTAGGCGGGGAGTCCAAGGCCTGGTGTTAACCTGGTGCAGCAGAATAGTTGTACAGTTGAACGGTGAAGCAGGAATTTCCTCGTTCAAACCCGTCTCTTTTTTTTTTTTTTGGAACAAGCTGTCAGCTTCATAGCTTCAGCCCTTCCTGACCTCGGTTAGCCAACCAAAGCATCTCTCTTCTGCTTCTTCCTATTTCATACTTTCTATTCAGACAGAGTTGGAAGGGACCTTGGAGGTCTTCTAGTCCAACCGCCTGCTTGGGCAGGAAACCCTACACCACTTCAGACAAATGGTGTCCAGTCCCTTCTTAAAAACTTCCAGTGTTGGAGCATTTACAACTTCTGGAGGCAAGTTGTTCCATTGGTTAATTGTTCTCACTGTGAGGAAATTCCTCCTTAATTCTGAGTTGCTTCTCTCCTTGTTCAGTTTCCACCCATTGCTTTTTGTCCTGCCTTCATTTGCTTTGGAGAATAGCTTGACTGCCTCTTCTTTGGGGCAGCCCCTGAGATATTGGAAGGCTGCTGTCACGTCACCCCTGGTCCTTTTAAAAAAAAATTAAACTGGATACATTTCTCCTTAGTTCTAAGTTGCTTCTCTCCTTGAGGAGTTTCCATCCGTTGCTTCTTGTCCTGCCTTCAGGTGCTTTGTGGAATAGCTTGACTGCCTCTTCTTTGGGGCAGCCCCTCAGATACCGGAAGACTGTTATCATATGTCACCCCTGGTCCTTCTTTTACTAAACATGAATTCATGAAGTTTGATTCCCTTTCTCGCTTCTTCCCAGCCTCCTCCTTTCGTCTTTCTCTTCCGGGACCAACCCTCCTCCTGATCTCGTTTGCTCTGTCCTTAGGAGATGACCGAGAACGGCAGCCACCAACTTGTGGTCAAGGCCCGTTTCCAGTTCAAGCAGACCAACGAAGATGAGCTGACCATCAACAAGGGGGACATCATTTACGTCACCCGCACTGAGGAAGGGGGCTGGTGGGAAGGGACTCTGAATGGGAAGACCGGCTGGTTCCCCAGCAACTACGTCCGGGAAATTAAATCCACCGGTAAGAGACATCTGCTGGGATCGGCCCTGCCCTTGTGGAGGCTGACATGCCTGGGCGGTGTGGTGGTCGTGATGGCGTCTGCTAGCATATTTTGGGTTTGCATGCCCAGAGAGATGGGTGAGGTCCGTTGAAGTGCAGAGCAGCCTATATGGGGTTGCTTATGCTCCTAACTTAGTGTGGTTTCCATAGGTAGCTTTATGCGCTCTAGATTCTTCCTGCGTTTGTGAAGAAAAACCTTCTCCTCTTCCACTTTAGCCTCCTCCCCTTACTCCTTCTCCTTTTGTTTCTCCTCCTCCTCCTCTTCCTCCTTTTCTTTCTCTTTTTCTTTCTCTCCTTCCTATCTTCTCATTTTCCTTCTCCTCGTCCTCTTCTTTCCCCCTTTCTGTCTCTTTCCTATCTTCTCCTCTTCCTTCTCCTCCTCCTCTTCTTTCTCCTCCTCCTTTTCTTTCTCTTCCTTTTCTTTCTCCTTTTCTTTCTCTTTCCTATCTTCTCCTTTTCTTTCCCCTTCTCTTTCATTTTTTTCTTTCTCCTTCTTATTTTCTTATTTTCCTTCTCCTCCTCCTTTCTTTCTCCTCCTCCTTTTCTTTCTCCTCCTTTTCTTTCTTCTTTCTTTCTCTTTCCTATCTTCTTTCTCTTCCCCTGTTCGGAGGCTCCACCTCTACCGTTTCACACCTGTAGGATGTTGGCTTGTGTTGTGCCTTCTACTTCCTCTTCCGGAAACATCACTTCTCTATAACCCTTCCTCCTGTTTCTCCTCCAGATAAACTGCTCTCTCCTAAGGCTTTGAAAGCGGGTGAAGGCCCTCAACTCACCAAAAATTACTATGCTGTGGTAAGCCTGTGGAGTCTCTACTATTCCTGAATTTTATTCTCCGGAAAGATGCCCGTAAATCTATCCTATTAAAGAAAAACTGCAACATCACACAAGGTCATAAAAAATCAAGCCACGCTTAAGCTAAACACATGTTGAGCAATGGAACTATAAGATATGGTTATACTAATTGTCTGGATACTACCCTGTTTCTCCAACAATACGGCCTCCCCCAATAGGAAGTCCCAGCATGTTTTATAGGCATGAAATGAAATTAAGCCCCTCCCCCCAAATTAAGGCCTATATTAAAACATGCGAAATGGGGGGAAGGGTGGGGGGGCTTGCTGTTAGGAAGTACTTTTGTTGCACACCCGGATATGGTGCTGCCTCGTTGACCCCGATACAAAGTGCCCCACCAACGCCGAGGTCAACATCCAAGCCATCGCTGCCCGCCCGCCCAAAGATGCAAGGGGGGGGAATTAAGTCACCCCGAAAAGACAGCCTAGCCATTTTTTCGGGGCTCAAAAAAAAAAAAAAAAAAGACCCGGCCTTATTATATGAGAAACACGGTAGGCATCTCTTCTCCATTTCAGTTTTCTAAGCTAAGGAAGAAGCTACCTTTTTTCACCATCATAGCTGAGTCTCCTGCAACATGACTTCAATAAACTAAACAAAAAAGCTTTTTAGTTTATTGAAGCCATGTTGCAGTTGAGAGCCAGAACATGGACACGCATTGGCCTTTCCAAGAAGGGTCTCTTCTAGGGTTGATTCCAGTGGTGGGATTCAAAACTTTTTACTACTGGTTTTGCGGGCGTGGCTAGGTGGGCATGGCTTGGTGGGTGTTGCCATGTGACCGGGTGAGCTTGGCTTTTGGGGGCTTCTGGGCCTCAGGGAGCTTCTGGGGGGAGCTTTTTGCTCCCAGAAGGCTCCCCTGGGGCTCAGGAAGACAAAAAATAGAGAGGGAGAACGGTGCCCCTCCCTCCATGTTTTGCCTTCCTGGGGTCTCAGGGAATTCTCCTGGGCAAAGCAGTAAGACAAGCTAGGGGAATCCCAGCCCAGCTGATCGTATGAACAGCTGATTGTCGGAAGGGGGAAAAAATAAATAAATACCTTAAGAGGCGAGCGTCAGGCGGGCAGGGGGTGGGCGGAACAAGCGAGTCAATGGCGACCGGGTGACCAGGTTGGGGGCGTGACCAGCTAGAACTTACTACCAAATCACACCAAATCCTTGCTACCGGTTCTCGTGAACCGGTGTGAACCAGCTGAATACCACCACTGGTTGAATCCCATTGGGAGGGTAGATAGTCCACTTTCGATAGAAAATGGAGAAGAGATTCCTGTTTTATCCCCAGGACTTCCTTCTTTGAAGTTAGATCCCTGGCATGTGGATGTTTGTGCCAGCAGTGATGTCAGAGGTTGAATGCATTCCTGCAGGGTGTTGTTAAGAAAGGACTTATTATTAGCAAGGAGGAAAAAAAAATATTCTCAAGAAAAATTCCCTCTTGCGATCTTAACATTCGAGATTTTTTGGTCTTTTTTGTCCGGGGGGGAGAAGAAAAGTCAACTCTTCTGCCATTTGTAATCATGATAGGCCAAATAATTTTCCTGCCTTTTTTTTGTTTGTTTTTGGCTAGGTCTAATTTGCTTTGGTAGAAGAGATAAGCAGCTTTCAAATTTTCTTCCAAAGGAAAAGAGAATTGCAATGGCATTCTTCTGGGGTAGATAACCTTCTTGAAGGACAGGGTTATGGGGAAATCTGTATTTCTCTGACTGATTCCAGTGATTAAACCTGGAACACAGAAAGCCCTCAGAGCTATCAAACATGAGGCCTGGAGACTCACTCTTTATCAGTATTTTCCAACCACCAACATTTTAATATTTCTCCTGTCCATAAGTATCCTGGAAAGCAACAATATGGTTGCCCAGAAAACAACATAAACAGCAAAAGTTGATCTCAACTCAACTTTTTGTTCAAAGAGCTAAGCCCAACCAAAGTTGGGTATGGTCCATGCTTGAATAGGAGAGGCAAGACGGCAAAACTGAGAGTTGTTGAAAACTATATCTTGAAAGCATGAGATAATAAACTACTTCTAACTGTTGCCAAGAAACTGTACGGATATTTATATGAAGTCACCAGCAGCTGAGCTGACTCGAGGGAGGCTTTATTTTTGGCACCATGTCTGTAGACACGTGACGAGAAGAATTTCATACTTGTGAGCCTAGCCATGTTGATAAACTACAGTGTGTTTACGGATGCCATCATTCATAGGCTAGATGTATTTGGATTGTTCCCAACATCCTTTATATCTCCTGCTTATCTTCACCTGCTTCAGGTACTTCAAAATATTTTGGAAACGGAGCGAGAGTATGCCAAGGAGCTACAGTCCCTTCTAGGAACGTACTTGAAGTCTCTCCAGTCATATGACAAGTAAGTAAAGTTGTTTGAGATGATCTCCACTGATGGGGAAGGAGGACAGATGCAACTTCTCAAATCATCATTGATGACTTCTAACTCTACGGTCCAGTCTTTGGATACTGGCAGTTTTGGATGCTTTTTTAATTGATGGGGTTGGTCTTTTGCTTTGCTTCTCTAAGGAAAGAGCCACACTCAAGGGCATAATAGTAGTTGGGACAACTAAGGAATAGATTGTTTGTGATGAGAACATAAGAGTGGTCATTACAATGGGATGAAGACCATATTCAACCTTCAACGTGACCCAAAGGTGCTTTTTCAAGATGCAACTGGACTTTCTGTTTTTTCTTTGAAGACATTTCACTTCTTATCCAAGAAGCTTCCTCAGCTTCCCTCAGAAGCTTCTTCACCTTCTCTCAGAGCTGAAGAAGCTTCCTGGATGAGAAGCGAAAGGTCTTCAAAGTCTAACCAGAAAGTCCAGTTGCCTCTTGAAAAAGCACCTTTGGGACAACCATGACCTGGATGACTGAGAATCTCTGTAGACATTCAACCTTCCACAAGGTTTCTTAAGCCAAGATTCCTTTCCCCATGGAGGGGTATCTATCTTTCTATGATATGTTTATTTCTAGGCTGAGCACTACGGACATTGCCTCTCTACTTGGAAATGTGGAGGAGATCTGCAACTTTCAACAGACGCTCAACCAGACGCTGGAAGAATGTGCTAGGTAAGTCGTGAATGTGTTTCTCCATGGAAAGTTTTCTTATTTAAGATCTTCTCCTTGAAGGGTACGGCAGAAGGAGGCTCCAGGTAGCAGCCTGAGACCTTTAAGTTATTTCATGGATGTTCTCCAGACTCTGCTTTGCATAAAACGTTCTGTGTTGTTTTGGTGTTGTTGCATTTTGTAAGCTGTCCAGATAGGCCCCAATTTACGACCACAACCGAGGCTAAAATTTCTTAAGGGTGTTTTCCCTTTTTTTTTTTGGCCTTCTTTGCCAGCTGTTAAGCGAATCACTGCATTTGCTTTGTCAGAAGGTCACAAAAGGTTACCTTCTGGGCAGAGGTGGTATTCAGCCAGTTCTGACCAGTTCTGGAGAACCAGTAGCGGAGATTTTGAGTAGTTCAGTGGGGCAATCCACCTCTGACTGGCCCGCCCCTCGCTCCCAATCCCAATTATGGCTGGGTCTCCTTGGTTGCCCGCACAGAGAGGGGGGGGGGGGGGGGGGGGGGGGGGGGGGGGGGGGGGGGGGGGGGGGGGGGGGGGGGGGGGGGGTTTTGGTGGGTGGGGGGGGGGGGGGGGTTGGCCACTTCTGACTGGCCCGCCACCCTCTATTTCCCCTCCCGTGTCCCAATTGATTGGCTGGGTCTCCTTTGGTTGCCCTGCACAGGAGAACGGAGCTGGAAAGCAGGTTAGTGGGGTGGGGAGGGAATGGGGATTTTGCAATAACCTTCCCCTGCCACACCCACCAAGCCATGCCAGGCCCACCAAGCCACGTCCACAAGAACCAGTAGTAAAAAAAATTCAATCCCACCCCTGCTTCTGGGACATTGCAACCATCGTAACTATGAGTCAGTAGTCAACTGTTTGAATTTTGATCATGTGACCACGGAGATGTAGCAACGGTTGTAAGTCCCTTTTTTTCAGTGCCGTGGTAACTTCAAACAGTCAGTAAAGGAACTCTCGTAAGTCAAATACAGATTGGGACAGACTATACATCTCTATAAATAAACGTTGGCAGGAAAGTTATTTTCCCTCGGTCTCTGCTCCTCTTGGCTCAGATAAAGCTAACAATTGGAAATGCCAACCAACAGCTTCAATTTCTTCCATCTTTGACCGGCGTGTGTCTCTTGCAGACTTCCCGAACACCAGCAAAGAGTGGGAGGGTGCTTCCTAAGCCTGATGCCCCAATTTGCGTCTCTGTACCTCACTTACTGCACTAACCACCCATCTGCGGTCAACGTCTTGACCCACCACAGGTAAAAATAAGGATGCACCAAACCCTACCCTGGGGAAAGATCAGGTGTGCCCAGTAGGCTGGTCTGCTTCTCTATCATCATGGATGCTTCTCTTCCAGCGATGAATTGGAGAAGTTCATGGAGAACCAAGGGATGGATACTAGGATACTGACCTTGACCACGAGTCTCAGCAAACCATTCACACGGCTGGACAAGTACATTGCCCTTCTGCAGGAACTTGAGAGGCACATGGAGGTGAGCTTTGATGAAAGACCAGTCATCCCTATCGGTTGGTTCCGTCATTGTTCAATGATGGACTCTTCTTCTCATGGAGGTGAACTTTGATGAAAGACCAGTCATCCCTATTGGTTGGTTCTATCATTGTTCAATGACGGACTCTTCTTCTCATGGAGATGAGCTTTGATGAAAGACCAGTCATCCCTATCGGTTGGTTCCGTCATTGTTCAATGACGGACTCTTCTTCTCATGGAGGTGAGCTTTGATGAAAGACCAGTCATCCCTATCGGTTGGTTCCATCATTGTTCAATGACGGACTCTTCTTCTCATGGAGGTGAACTTTGATGAAAGACCAGTCATCCCTATCGGTTGGTTCTATCATTGTTCAATGACGGACTCTTCTTCTCATGGAGATGAGCTTTGATGAAAGACCAGTCATCCATATCAGTTGGTTCTATCATTGTTCAATGATGGACTCTTCTTCTCATGGAGATGAGCTTTGATGAAACACCAATCATCCCTATCGGTTGGTTCCGTCATTGTTCAATGACGGACTCTTCTTCTCATGGAGATGAGCTTTGATGAAAGACCAGTCATCCCTATCGGTTGGTTCCGTCATTGTTCAATGATGGACTCTTCTTCTCATGGAGATGAGCTTTGATGAAAGACCAGTCATCCCTATCGGTTGGTTCCATCATTGTTCAATGATGGACTCTTCTTCTCATGATGAGCTTTGATGAAAAACCAGTCATCCATATCAGTTGGTTCTATCATTGTTCAATGACGGACTCTTCTTCTCATGGAGATGAGCTTTGATGAAAGACCAGTCATCCCTATCGGTTGGTTCCATCATTGTTCAGTGACAGACTCTTCTTGTCAGGGTTGTGTTTGGCTTTTCCCACAGGTGGGATTCTACCGGTTCTGTCCACCTCTGTAGAACCGGTAGCTCTGAAGAGCAGCAGACGTAGAACCGGTTCTATGTCTGCTGATGTTTTTGCCCACCCGGGCTCTTACCTGACCTTTATTTCTTGATTTGTTTTTTCAACATCAGCTGCCTTGCGAGGCACAGCTGCAGTTTAAAAAGCAGGAAAAAAGGGCTTTTTGAAAGGCTGCTTCTCTGCACGCAGCAGGCTGATGACGATTTACAGGTGTGTGCCGGCAGCATGCAGGGAAGCACATCGTAAATCACCAAACCGCGTAAATGACCGAACTGGTAGTTAACCCTGTTGGATCCCACCCCTGGCTTTTCCCCATGATTCTCTGGGGTCTTCCTGGGTTGACATCCTAATAGGTGAGCTCCTGGAAGAAGCCTCTTTTCTCTAGACCCCTCTTGGACCCCTTGCAAATCGATGGTTTGCCCAACTCTTGTGATGGTCCAAAGGGAGCAAGAACCAAGCTCCAAAGGTGGAGCCTAATCTAGATGTTTCCCCACTTTAATAAAAGAGAGAAAAATGTATTTCCTTCCGTTCATGCTACCTATACAAACAGGGGAACCATCCTTGATCACAATAGGCAATGTTCTTGGAGAACATCTTGTTCTGCAGTTCTTCCTTCTCACCGTTTCCTAAAACTGATGAGCCATTTTTTATCTCTGTACCTCACATCTTTCTAACCACCCTTCCCTTTGGTTCTAGTATTTTGGGGAGGGGGAAAACAGTTTCTCTCCGTCTAATTTATCCCCTTTTCCTCCCTTAGGAGGCACATCCTGATCATGAAGACATTTTGAAAGCCATAGGATCCTTCAGGTCTCTTGTGGTAGGTTTCTGAGCAGCTGTTGAATAGCCCTCAAGGGGGCGCTGTTGTCCAAAGCAAGGTTCCAAATGTGATTTATTTTTATTTTTTAATTTGGAGAAAGTGGTTTTATTTTATTTCCTGTTGTTTTCCTTGTAAGGCCTAAGGTACAACAATCCGCAATTTTTTTTTCTCCTCAGAAAAGGGGCAACATTTTTGGATGGGAGAGGAAGAGCTGAGGCCAAGGAAGGAGGGAGGGACAAAAACATTTGTGAAAGCAGGATTAAGAAGTGAGGAAGCTGTAGCTCTTGACTTGAAAGCATCTGGGATCGGATGATCTGAAATGGAAATTATAGCAGAGATCTGAAATAAGATTCGAATGCATATCCAGGTAGTCCTTGACCACCGTTGGAACCAGCATTTTCGTTTGTAAGCAAGGCGCTTGTTAACTGAGTCCAGCCCAATTGAATTACCATTTTGCCATAGTTGTTAATAACAACTATGCTATTCAACAAATCCGGCATCTTCCATTGACTTTGCTTGTTGGAAGCATTGTAAGAAGATTGCAAATGGCAATGATTTGACCCCTGGACTGTCACAAATACCTACACTATTTGCCAAGCATCCAAATTTTGATCAGGTGGACCTTGGGGATTTTTGTGGTGGTCGTACATGTGAGGAGCAGTGGGTTGTAAGTACCATATACAGATTGATGCATGTAGAGGCAAATATTTCTCTCTCTGGGCACAATGAGAATAGATCTGCTGAATGAAACTCCACATTGGCAACAGGACGGGCATCCGGCCACTAAACACTCAGCTCCATTCAGTTTCCCAGACTCCGCCCCACAAGGGATTACGGGGTCATTAAAAGAAGATGATGATTCATCGCCTTATATGCCACAACACAGCAGTCCTTTCTCCAGTTGGTCTTATCTGTGATCCTCCTTGTAACCCAGTCCCAGTGCCAAGAGATGAGAAAGAGGAAGCAACTGGAACTGCAGATCCTTTCAGAAACCATCCAAGGTTGGGAAGGAGAAGACATCCGGTCCATGGGCAGCGTCCTTTATATGTCCCAAGCCATGGTCCAATATGGAGGGAATGAGGTGAGAACAGGGTGAACCACGATGGTTTTTTTCCCCTCGGTATTCCATTGTCCTCTTCTTGGTTCAACCAATGTGGGGCCTTACAGAAGCTCTATCTGAAGAGGTTCCCAGTCATGGCTATCACACACATTGTGATGCAACGAGCATCATGTTCTGATCAAGGCTTCCTAGACCGTAATTACGCACACGCTTATTTTACAAACAAGTCTTATTTTATTGCAACACTGGGAATTATGTTCATTTCCAGCCAGTAAAACAGTCCCTCAAAATAAGCACCCACCTTTCTTTCCTGTGAAGAGCTGCCAATAACAGAAGTATCAAATGAACTAGAAAAAAAAAAAAACTAACCGAAGTACAAAGAGCTTCGAGAATGAATCTGAACCGAACAAACGACTTTGCTTCCTGCAAAGGTTTCTTCACCTTTGCCTGTCCTTTATCCCTTATGGGAGGGGCAGCCTTACTCCCGACTGGCCCCTTTTGTCTTAGCTGCTCTCACCTTCTAGCAGCTCTGTGCACACGCGCACTAGGACCAGGCTCCCCTTGTTCCTCTGCCTTGCTGCTGCCACACTCCAGAGGCTCCAGAGGCAGCACCCCACTCCCAGATGGTCCCGGCCCCATCTCTGCATCGGATGCAGGACCCCCCCCCCCATCTGAATCCTCTCCAGACTCCCTGGCTGGTCCCCGTTCTTCCCCACCGTCCGATTCCACCACCGTCTCCCCAGGCTTCCAGCGCACCACAACACATCAAGCTATGGGGAGGGATTGCAGAAACGCTGCTTTCCACAATGGTTCATTCATGGTGCCTCTCTCTTCCTCGGTCCCAGGAGAAAGAAGAAAGATACCTCATGCTGTTTCCAGGCGTTCTGCTGGTGCTCTCAGCCAGTCCTTGTATGAGTGGATTCGTGTACAAGGTGAGTGGGTTGCACGTAGAAACAGCAAGAATTAAGGTGGTGGGTTTGGGGTGGTGGGGTTTTTTTTGGAGAAGCAGAGATGATTCTCCCCCCAACCATGAAAATATCCCCACCTGAAATCAAGAAAAGGAGACTTTTTCCATTGCAATTTCTAGTCCGGGGTATGGGGCAGGTTGAAGCTACAAGTCATGATTTGATTTGATTTTTAATAGGCTGATTGGTCTGTCGTTTTCACATTGATCAAGATTGCTCTGAATAATTTTCATATCGTATTTTTTTCCCCCCCTTCCTTCTGGGGGAAACAGGGGAGACTGTCTTTAATAGGAATGCTGGTGGCCAAATCAGATCTGGAAGGAAACGATCATGCTTTTGAGATCTCAGGTCAGTGCTCTTAGGTTCTTCTTCTTGTATCATACCTGTCGTTGGACGCTGGCGATCATCTTCTTAGATTCACTTTTTTTTAATATATTTATTTTTTTATATAAAAAAAATCAGTTCGATTTCAATAATGCATCGATTAGGTACATATTTCAAATTACTTATATTCTTCTTATTCATCTTAACAACATAACAATAATCACATTCCCATATATATAATATAAGTGTAATCTAATATATCTATTGTATTAATTCCTCTTTATATGTACGTCTAATCCCTTTTAGTTTATTCTGTTTTCTATCCATTGGTAAAACAAATCCCATATGATGTAATATTCAGATTCTTCTTTTTCTTTAATTTCTAGTGTCAGTCTATTCATTTCTGCACATTCAAATATTTTTTCAATTATTTTTCCCCTCTTCTTAGATTAACTTTATCAATTATGATCAGGGTATCATCCTAAATTGGGTACAAACCAGTACTTATGAAACTAAGATTAGAAACTGATGAGTATCCAGAGAAGCTATTAATAATCATGTTATTTATACTTAATAAAAGTTATTTTGTCCCCTATAAAAGGGTCAGGGGTGGGATTCAAATTTTTAACAACTGGTTCTGTGGGCGTGGCTTAGGTGGTGGGCATGGCTTGGTGGTCATGTGACTGGGTGGAGATGGTTTGGTGGTCATGTTATTGGCTGGGCATGGCCAACTCAACATCACTCACATCGAGGCACCATCTCCTCGCCTGGCCTTTCTTGACTGTGGGGATGCTGCAACAGTCATAAGTGTGAAAAATGGTCATAAGTTACTTTTTTCAGTGCCATTGTAACTTTGGTGACTCCACACAAGCGAAGTACCAGCAAAGGAGGGGAAAAGTTCCAGAGAAGTTCTTGAGACAGGAAGTCTAGTCCTGCCAAGAATGTAATAAGGGTTAATGGAGAGGCAGTTTCTGTAAGCAACACCAGAATGTTTCCTTCCTGCCTTCCTTACAGGATTAGCCCAGTAATTTCTTCTAACAACCGGTTCTCCAAACTGCTTAGAACATTAACAACCAGTTCTAGCGAATAGGTGTGAACTGGTAGAATCCCACCCCTGGGTGGGGTGGGCAGGGCCAGCCACGAGTAGGATTGGGGGGTTCTCCAAACTGCACAGAATCTCCTGAACCCCTGCGAACCCCCAGCAGCCCAGCCCTGACCTCATTCCAGGAAGCCCACCCGTATCTGCGTTAGTTCCATTTTGTCCTTCTTTGTGCCCCACGTTCTGAGCCAGTCTTCGATCGAGTGACGGTTTGGGTTTGTCTTGGTCTCGCAGGGAGCATGGGAGACCGGCTCACGGTTCACTGCAGTAGCAGCCAAGATTTGCACGAGTGGCTTGACCACCTCCAACGGCTGACCAGAGGAACCACTTTCAGCGGTACCCTCTCGAAAACCCAGTCTTGGGGCTCCCATTCGGTGAGTAGCTCCCCAACTAAATCAAGGAATTGATTCCAAGGAAAGGTGGAAACTTCTTTCTTGCAGGCCATGCCCAAATCTACCTTGATCCTAATCTTAGGGGACCATAGAAGAAGAAGAACAATGTCCCGTTTCCCTTTTTTTCCCCCTTTCTTTCAAGGGGGCCCAACCAGTGGTGGGGTTCGAATTTTTTTTACTACCGGTTCTGTGCGTGTGGCATGTCTTGGTGGGCATGGCAAGGGAAGGTTACTGTAAAATCCCCATTCCCCACCGCACTAACCTGCTTTCCAGCTCCGTTCTCCTGTGCAGGGCAACCAAAGAAGAGCCAGCCAATCAGCTGGGACTCAATGGGAGGCAGGGAATAGATGGGGGCGGGGCCAGTCAGAGGTGGTATTGGCTGGTTCTTCGAACTACTCAGAGTTTCCTCTACCGGTTCTCCAGAACTGATCAGAACCAGATGAATACCACTTCTGGACCCAACCATCTCTCTAGGGTTAGGGCCACACAATTCACTCCTTTTCCAGCTGGAACGCTCCCAGGTCCTCCTCCTCCTCCCATTCCAAACCATCATTTGAGAGGGGGAAAAATTAGAATGTTTTGCTGTCATTTTGCTGTGGTTTGATCCAAAGGTGATGGGAGGCCAGCAGTGGGTTTCCAATGGCTACCTGAAAACCACACGCTGAATGTTCCCCACCTGTTCTAAGGGACGAGGTCCTTGTTGGGGAGCTTTGAGGTGATCAGATAGGTTGAAAGCAAGGACTCAGTAAACTGTTCTTTTTTTAAAACAAAAATAAATCAGACTTTTAGCTCTACTGGACAATGCCGTGGCCCACTGGAACCACCCCAGATCCTCAAACCGTGGACCTTGAGTTGCCTTCGCCCAGCACCTCCTCTCAAGCCATCAGTGGCCCTCAGCTATAAAGAGGTAATGTTGTGTGACCTTTGCATGAGTGTCTTTCTTGGGTTTCCTCATGGCAATTTGATGTCATGGTCCTTAATTCTGTGACGACACATTCTAGGTTGAGCAGCAGGAAACGGAGTCATGGAGAGCCACAAATTCCCACACAGTTGGGTGGAATTTAGGAAGTTGGATTTAGAATACAATGGAATGGAATGGAATGGAATAGAATAGAATAG
Source organism: Notechis scutatus (assembly GCF_049901735.1). NCBI lineage: Eukaryota > Metazoa > Chordata > Lepidosauria > Squamata > Elapidae > Notechis > Notechis scutatus. The sequence goes on from NC_142018.1 coordinate 21,332,835, forward strand.
AATAGAACAGAACAGAACAGAACAGAACAGAACAGAATAGAATAGAATAGAATAGAATAGAATAGAATAACAGAGTTGGAAGGGACTTTGGAGGTCTTCTAGTCTTCTAGGAAACCCTACACCACCTCAGACAAATGATTATCCAATCTCTTCTTCAAAACTTCCAGTGTTGGAGCATCCACAGCTTCTGGAGGCAAGTTGTTCCACTGATTGATTGTTCTAACTATCAGGGAATTTCTCCTTAGTTCCAGGTCGCTTCTCTCCTTGTTCAGTTTCCACCCATCGCTTTTTGTCCTGCCCTCATTTGCTTTGGAGAATAGCTTGACTGCCTCTTCTTTGGGGCAGCCCCTGAGATATTGGAAGACTCTGCTATCATGTCCCCCCTGGTCCTTCTTTTCATCAGAGTAGACACATCCAGCTCCTGCAACTGTTCCTCCTATGTTTTAGCCTCCACTTAGCTTGCAAGCTTTGGTGTTCCCTGCCAGAAGAAACCTAGTTCATTCCATCATTGTGATCTTTCTCTCCTTCCAACCAAACACCTACTCATTTAGAAATAAATTCGGCAGATTGGTTGGCAAATGAATTGTCCTGTTTAATTGAAAGACTTAAGAATTAATTCTGGATTGAATTAGGAATTAACAGAATTAATTCTGCTGAGTTTGGAGAATTTATTTCCTCGTGTTTTATTTTCTGGGGGAAAAAGAAGTCAGAAGTTAAATAAAGATTCGTTTCTGTTCCAGAGTTGTAGGGGAGAAAGATTTTTCAAACACGCTGCTAATCCCCAACTCCATCCAAGCTTCCTTTTTCAGTCCTTCAACGCTGCAATTTTGCTCATTTGAACCTCCAGTTTCCAATCTTTCATCACCATCTTTTGACCTGTTTTTTTTTCCCCTTAAATCCCACAGAAATTGGAACCCCTATCAGTAAAATTGCTTTTAAAATTTGTGCTCCGGGAAGCTAGATTTATTACGGAGCCAGCCCATTCTTCTCTTCTTCCATTGAATTGTCATCAATCCCTGCCTTGTCAAAACATAACACTATGCAAATGTTAGGCCCACAGGAAACGGGGGTGAGCCGTTACTTGCATCAGTGAGGAAACTTGTATCGCACACACCCCGAACTCCGTAATTTTAAACAAAACCACCCATTTTATTTTTATGTTTTGCTTTTGTGACTCATTTTTCTGCACAAATCAAATCAAGATGAGATTTACTTCTCTGGTATCACAGGTTTGGCCTCTTCTTTTCACCTGATGCTTATCATAGGAAGGGTAAATACCTTGATTCCACCACCCCTACTGGCATTTCTCTTACTCAACTCAAACTCTTTTAGTTCTGGTCCTCCGTGGATTTCTGAAGGTGATCTTCTCCAGAAGGTCGTCTCCGAAGGAAGTCAACGCGAAGAAGAACGTTGGAACTCAATCTCTGAAAGTCGCTTCAATGTTAGGTTAGGCAGGATTGTTATAAGAGATGAGAACTTCCCAGAAATATCCTGAAGTACAGTTTACAAATCTGACATTTTGGGGGGAGGATCCCAGACTCACTGCTCCCCACAAAGACCCACGTGGGTAAGAGGCAGATTCTGATCATCAAGGTGACAAAAGTTGAATTAGTTATCTTACCTTTCCTCTTCTCCTGTTACGATGAGGAAGCAGGAAGAAGGGGTTCTTCGAATAGGAGACCCCCATCCTTGGGGTGAGATTCCATCGGTATAACAACCGGTTTGGTGATAATGCGCGAGTGCGCCAAACACACACTCCATGCACGCGCTCCACATTTAGAAAAGCTCTAATACTTACCTTCTACAGCAGTCCCAATGTGATGACCCAAAGGGGCGTGGCACAAAGGCAACACAGTCAGATAATCAGTAGGAGTCCCTTTATTAGCTCCAACTTTGCCCTCAATGTCCTGGTTACCTTCTAAGCTGGAGAAAAACTCTCCCAGGAACAGCCTTTGGCTGCAGAGAATCAAGTCCAAAACGTGGTCAACAAAAACTATAAGTCCAATCAAGGCAAAATGAGGTAATTAGTCTGGCGGGGCAAGAGAAGGAATTCCAGATATGAAGGAATGGCAGTAATTCAACACGGTTGGGAAGACGCCAGCAACGCAGATAAGCAAAGTCAATATAAGATAAACTCACGTTTGTTCCCAGTAGCTGCTGCACTCAGCATACATCTCTTTTAAACTGTCTTCCCAGCTGCAGCTACTGAAGGGAATCAGGGCCCTTTCCTCCCCCGTAAGTCATGCAACCCCCGTTCCTCCCTGCGTGCCCTAGGATGAAGAGAGGGTGGGCCTGGGTCTTCCTCCGAACTCCTTCTCCCTTGTTCTACCTCTCCCCTGCTCTGCCCAGATGGACTTTGCCCTTCCCCTGTTTCCTCCACAGCCAATGGAGCCACACTCCCGCTCCCTGTCAGCTGTTTGTCTTCCTCCTCTGATTCAGACTCCGACGGGGCAGGACACCCAGTGAATAAAACAGCTGAAGCACGCCAGACCACTCTGCTGTGTGAATCAGCTGTGCTCTAAACAAACCAGTTCTCTGCCAGCTGATCTTTGGCGCAAGGAGTTCACCTGAACCGGTCCGAACCGATAGAATCCCATCCCTGCCCCAACCCACTGCCTCGCACAGAACAATACCGGCACTCTTCAACTTACAATAGCTCGCTTAGTGACCGTTCCAAGCTAAGGTACAACGACACTGAAAAAAAAGTGATGTGACTGTTACCACATCCCCATGGTCACGCGGTCAAAAATTCAGATGCTCGGCAACTGGTTCCGATTTTATGACAGTTGCCGTATCCCAGGGCCATGCAATTCCTCTTTTGCAACCATCTGACCAGCAAAGTCGATGGAGGAAACCAGATGCACTTAAACAACTGGGTTACTAATTGAACAACTGCAGCGATCTGCTTAACCCCTGTAGCAAAAACGGTCATAAAACAGGGCAAAACTCACTTAACAACAGAAATTTTGGGCTCAATTGTGGTCGTAAGTTGAGGACTACCTGTATAGTTACAAGATTCGTTTTTGGGTTCAAAAGCTAGAGGAGACTAAACCCTAAGTAGCCTGTGATTTATTTTGATTGGGAACATCGTAAGTTTGAAAGTGGATTCTTTATGGCGGTAGTTTGATGGCCATGTGCATCTTTTCATGCTTGTCTTTTCTTTCTTTCATGCTCCTTCCCAGCGGATGTCCTACATCTTAAAGGTAAGGCGAGAAACCTCTCCACGACCTGTTCTCTTGCAGCGTACCAAGGGTTTTAATGCACAAGCAGGGTTTTTCCCCCAGTGACAAGTTTCTGTGCAGGGTTTGAGGTCATATTTTCCCAAAGCTCATCTCATGGCTGTTTGTTTGTGCAATCTGGTTGCCTGCACATTTCCTCAGTAGTGAAACAGAGATGTGCTTTAAGGCAGCCTCTGACTCAGGGTTTATTTATTTGTGCAACGATAGCACTGAAGCTGGAACAATTCACCATGGCTTATAGTGGGTGGGGTGGGGTGTAGGCATTCTATAAAGGTATTTAGGGAGGGTTTGCAGGAGGTAGGAGCAAGCCATTGGAGAAGAGATCACGAAGTCTAGAAGCGGAAGGAAGTTCGAGAAACTCAAAACAAGCCCCCTTGATACATATTTTTTTAAACCCTAAAATGGGACAGAGAAAAACCGGGACAGGCTTTGAAGATTTCTGAAATTTCACCCGTATTAACAGATACAGAGGGTTGAATGAATAGATACAGAGGGTTTCCTAGAGTTCTTACAACGTCTCTTTCTTGATCTGATCTTTGAAGTCTGTCCCAGTTTCTCTCTTTGTCCTGTTTTATACTAAAACAACATCAAGACTCAGTTACTTGGAATTTCTTTCTCAATTGTCTTTCTATCTCTGGAATGTGTACAGTAAGATCTCTGTTGTGGCCTTCAGCCACTGGCCCTTACAGCAGCCGAATTGGAGGAGGAGGAGGAGGAGGAGGAGGAGGAGGAGGAGGAGGAGGAGGAGGAGGAGGAGGAGGAGGAGGAGGAGGAGGAGGAGGCGTGGAAATCAGGGTCAGCATGAAGACAACCTGAGAATTCCGAGAGGGAAGAGGGATGAGCTGGCAGAGAGAGAGAGAGAGAGAGAGATACAGAGGCAGAGCCATCCATCAGCCCTTAGATGGGGAATGAAAAGCCCCTGGATCTGGAGGCGGCTGATGAGGAAGAGGAGGAACAGTTGGGTCCAGTGCCTGATGTGTGGATGTGCAGAAAGCAGAGGAGAGGAGAGCAGTGGAAATCTATGGGCTGGTCCTTGGGATGGAAGAGCCTCCGCTGCTAGCGAAGCCCCACCCTAGCTATAGGGATAAAAGGCAAGATGAATAGATGTGGCAGATAACTATTCATGTCCCTGCCATACAGACTTGTTAGCCTGCGTTGAGAGAGAAACTTTATGCCAGCTGCTGGCGTTCCTAATAAAGGAATCATTGATTTAAATTAGAGGGTTTGTCGTGTTTGGGGAGCTGGGTCAGAACACTCTCCTCTAAATCTCTCCTCAATGGCTCTAAATCCTTTCACAGATATTTCCTTGCTAGAACTTCCATGCTGGACTTCAAGGCATGGCATTTATGGGACGGTCAATTGTCCATTGCCTCACATGAAAAAGGTGCAACATCGCTATTGTTGGTAGATGGGCCAATGGCTCAGAAGAAGAAGGACATTGAGAGTTGTGGGCCAACACAATTTATGGCTACCAGATTAGCCCAAACGTTGTCTTTGTGTCATGTGCTCAAACAGGCCACCTATCAATACAATTGCTCGACCCTCGGGTATTTACTCTGCAAACTCACAAATATTTGAGTCCAGTCCTTGGTTAATCAACGGAAACTTAGATGCATCATGAGTGGAGATTATTTTTTTCCACCCAGGATATAATCCTAATCGATTGTTCTATCTTGACAGGATGCCAGTAAGAGCCCAAAGACGATGAAAAAGTTCCTGCCCAAAAGAAAAACAGAGAGGAAGGCATCGGATGAGGAGTTTGTTATTAGAAAAAGTACGTTGGCTGCGTCATTGCTGTCTAGGATAGATTTTCTGGAGTATGCTATAAGGTAGAACACTCTGATCTTTATTCATTGGTTAAAAATGACGTTCTCTTTCCATACTGTTTTATGAAGTTGCACATCTTTACTATAGGAGGAGAGGCAAGATTGTCTCCCAGGAAAGGCATCCTTGAAGAGTTTAGTTCAATTTCCAAATTGAGAGAATTAATATGTCCACTGCCAGGATTCCGGCGATCACCCTAATTAAATCATAAGCCACGAGCCAAGCTTCAAAAAACTTCAAAAGATTTGTTAGGAGTGACATGCCGGCATGACCTTGGAAATAGGCATAGGAATGTTTTACAAGTTGACTTCCAGTTTATCTTCTATTAGTCTGGCCCCATGTCTAGTGCTGGATCCAGTTTAAGGTTGTCCAAATTGCAATGGAAGAGGTCCGTAAATGGGCAAGGAGAAAGGCTAGGAGATGGTCTTCAAGGAGATGTTGAGGGAACTCTTGAGCTGAAGAGGATATTTTGAAGCCCACCCCTGACTTCAACTCCACATTGCCTGAGGGATTCTGGGAATGGAAGTCCACAAGTGTGAAGGTTGCCTAGTTTGGGGACCCTTGCTCTAGAGCAGGGATGGCTAACCTTTTCGGCACCAAGTGCCCAAAGCCCGCGTGCATGCATCCCCAAAATGCAACTTGTGCATGCACCGCACCCTGCACCCACACATGCATGAGTGACCTCCCCTCCATGTGCACCCCATCCCGCGCATTCATGGCAGAGACCCAAAGACCAGCTGACCAGCGGGAGGACTCTGCGTGCCACCTCTGACATGCGTGCCGTAGGTGCGTGCCATCACGGCTCTAGAGTCGATCCAGAGCCTGTCGCCAACATGCCTTTGCTTTTCAGGTACAGTTGCCTTAGAGGAAGACGCTCAGATCCTCAAGGTGATTGAGGCGTACTGCGCAGGGGCGAGTCTACAGCAGAACGTCGCTTCAGGTAAGCGGTTGGAAGCCCAACCAGGTTTCTCATGGGTTGTTTTTTTTTCTCGCTGTGTCTTGGATCAAACGCTAATTAATTCCCCCCCCCCAAAAAAAATTAACATCCCAGGGGGAAAAAAAGAGGTTTTTCGTAGTTGGAATATAAATCCACCTCCCATGTGATCATTTCTAATTCTGGTAGTCCTCGATTTACAACAGTTCATTTAGGGACTGTTTGTACCGCCCTCGAAAAAAGGGACTTATGACCCCTGTTTCACACTTATGACGCTTGCAAAAGCCCTGCGGTCGCCTGACCAAAATTCAGACGCTTGGCAACCGACTCGTACTTACGACACTTCCCGGGAGCCAACCGATTCTCCTTTTGTGACCAAGTCTAACGGGGAAGACGGATCCCTTAAGCGATGCCTGTCGCTCCTTTCATGACCGCAAGAGATTCGCTTAGCAAATGTGGCGAGACGAGAGCCGTTAAAAACGGGCCAAAATGTGCTGAGCAAATGTTTCCCTTGGCAACCTCCACGTTGGGCTCCGACGGCAGCCATAAGTCGAGGACCGGCTGGTTTTTTTTTTTGCTTTCAAAAAGGAATAGATGCATCTAGCCCAACGCGGAGGAGTCGAACCTTTGAAATAAAGCTGACTTGGGAGATAGCGAGATGAAGGTGAAGGAAACGGCGAGAAGTTGCAACGAGATGCTGTTGACTTTGGTTTCTTCTGGCCCTCCCAGCCTCCCGAGATGCTAATCTCCCAAGACACTTGTCGCTTCTGGGGATTTTATCGTTCAATCTGCTGCGCATTTCAGAAAAGAAACGAAGCTACCTGGTGGTTTTCTATATATATAATCTATGTATCTTTCTTCTTTTTTTTTCTCGCTTCTTCTGAAGCCATGAATGGAAACACGTCTCGTGTCGGTGGCACTGAGGTGGCACTAGCAATAATTCAGTGCGTCTTGGGGACAGGGTGGTGGTGGCTGCTCTCCTGCTCTCTGTGGCAGCCCCTCAAATATTGGAAGACTGCTATCCTGTCTCCCCTGATCCTTTTGTTCCTTAAAATCAGATGAAAGTCAGATTAACAGAGTTGGAAGGGATCTTGTAGGTCATCTAGTCGGGCTTAGCTTCAGCCTGGGGGAGTTTAACAGCTTAACAGAGTTGGAAGGGGCCTTGTAGGTCATCAACGCGCCCACCCAAGCAGGAGACCTCCACCATTTCTGACCAGTCTCTTCTTGAAAGCCTCCAGGGATGAAGCTCCTACAACTTCTGAAGGCAACATTGGTTGATTGTTCTCACGGTCAGAAAATTTCTCCTTTATTTCTAGGTTGAATCTCTCCCTGGTCAGTTTCCATCCGTTATACCTTGTCTGGCCTTTGGGTGCCTTGGAAAATAACTTGATCCCTTCCTCCTCTCTGTGGCAGCCCCTCAAATATTGGAAGACTGCTATCCTGTCTCCCCTGATCCTTTTGTTCCTTAAAATCAGATTAAAGTCAGATTAACAGAGTTGGAAGGGATCTTGTAGGTCATCTAGTCCAACCCCCTGCCCTCAAATATTGGAAGGCTGCTCTCCTGTCTCCCCTGGTCCTTCTCTTCCCTAGACTAGCCAGGCCCAGTTCCTGCAACTGTTCACTGTATGTTTTAGCCTCTGGTGTCCTCATCATCCTGGTTGCTCTTCTGTGCACTCTTTCTAACGTTTCAACCTCTTTTTTATAATGTGGTGACCAAAACTGGATTGAGTATTCTAGAGTTGTAGATTATCTGTGACATTTAATTTTAATTTTAATTTTTAACTTAGCTCTATCCCGGTTTTTATTATTTTTACAATAACTCAAGGCCAGGAACGTATTCTACGTGCTTTCCTCCACCTGTTTCCCCCACAAGAACAGTCCTATGAAGTGGATTTGGGCTGAGGGAGAAGAGCTAAGCCAAAGTCATTCAGCTGTCCTAAGGCAGGACTAGAATTCACCGTCTCCTGGTGATTGGCTCAAAGTCACCCAACTGTCTTTGGGGCTTAAGGTGGGGCTAGAATTCACCGTCTCCTGGTAATTGGCCCAAGGTCAGTCAGCCCTCTATGAGGCCTTAAGGTGAGACTTATGGAGTTCTAGAACTCCCGAAGTCACCTAGTTGGTTCTCATGCTAAGGCAGGATTAGAACTCATCATCTCCTGGTGAATGGCCCAAAGTCACCCAGCCATCTTTTGTGCCTAAGGTGGGACTAGAACTCACCGTCTCCTGGTTATTGGCCCAAGGTCAGTCAGCCCTCTATGATGCCTGAGGTGGGACTAGAACTCCCAAAGTCACCCAGTCGGCTTTCATGCTATTGCAGGACTAGAACTCACAGTCTCCTGGTTATTGGCCCAAAGATATTCAACAGTCTTTTGTGCCTAAAGTGGGACTAGAACTCACCACCTCCTGGAGGTGATTGACCCCCAAGTCACCCAACCATCTTTTGTGCCAAATGTGGGACTAGAACTCCCCATCTTCTGTTGATTGGCCCAGAGTCACCCAGCCACCTTTCATACTACAACGAGACTAGAACTCACCATCTCCCAATCTGGTACCTTCACCACTCAACCAAAGTGGCCTCAACCTCATGGAGGCAAAATTGCACCCCAACCTCTGGGCGCCCCAAATGAAACCCTTCCCTGAATTATCCTCTCTCGTCCTCAGGGTCCCGCAAAGATTCAGTCCCCCAGGTCCTACTTCCGGAAGAGGAGAAACTAATCATCGAGGAAGTGCGGAGTAACGGGCAGACTGTGGCTGAGGAGAAGTGAGTGAGACCACGAGCCGAACCGATGGAAAAAGCTGCAGCAAAACCCCACGGGGGAACTTCTCCCATCTCCATTTCTTTGAGGGCTTCCTTCCCTTGTGTTGAGTCTTCTGCTGATGACCCAACCACGAACCCCAACGTTTCGATTCTTAGGAAGAAGCCTTCTATGGCCGAGGTGACCCATCTCAACGTCTTGTCAAGAGACGCAACGGGAGCCCATGTAGGCAAGATGGTGTCATCCTCGTAGGCAGGGGTGGGATTCAAACATCCCAACCACCGGTTCTCTGCCCAGTTGCTGGGTGGGCGTGGCCTACCAGAACTTCCAGGAGGGCCATTTTTCGCCTTCCACAGAGTCCGGAGGCTTCCCTTGGGCCTCTGGGAGGGAGAAAACGGCCTCCCCCAGGCTCCTGAGGCCCTCCGGAAGCTGGAAACAGGCCAATTTCCAGACATCCAGAACTCCTAGAAGGGCCATTTTTCCCCCTCCCAGAGCCTCCGTGTGGACTCTGCACTTACCTGCATCCAAAATGAGCCACGTGGAGACTCCTGGGAGGGGAGGGGCAGGGTGGGCGGGGCCACCTGGTCAATTCAACTACCGGCTTGGTGAACCAGTTGTAAATGTAACATCCGGTTCAACCGAACCAGCCCAAACGGGACACATCCATAGCCAAGAGTCATCAATCATACTCTCCAGTAATTTTCTTGTGCGCCGACAGCTTTGGGCTGCCAAGGCGATTATCTGAGGCATTTAAGGAATGCACTGCTTTTCCCCCACTCCCTTTCTGCTGGCAACTAAAAAGACCAAGGGAGTATTTTTTTAGTTGACAGCGATAAGTCAAGGACCACCTGTAGTTTAATGGAAAAGCTGTAAAATGAAACATAAACCTAATATGAAAATCATTAAAAGAATAAATCACCACAATATGAAGCTCTAAAAATGAAAAAAGCAAAAAATGAAGGAAATATTTTGTGTCTCAGGCTGATGGATATTATTATTATTATTATTATTATTATTATTATTATTATTATTATTATTACTATTATTATTATCATTATTATTATTGCCTTTTTCTGCTGTTTCCTAGGAGTCTTGTGGATACCGTCTACGCGCTAAAAGACGAAGTCAAAGAACTGAAGCAGGTAATCCAGAATAATTGCATCAGGCTGGGCAGCCTTTATAAACAGTTTTGCAAAAAAAAAAAAAAAGATTGCTGATTTCAACTGGGGGCTCCATAATCCTACCGACTTCCCGGTGGGTTTTGTTATTGTTTTTTTGGAAAGAAGATTGGTTTTAGAATAACTCAATTGTCACTTTGAATGTAGACGAATCGGCATACATTAAAATGAAATTTCGTTGTGTCCAAATAGGGCAAAACACCCCTAACAACTCAGTGGTGGTATTCTACCAGTTCGGCCCAGTTTGGACAAACCGGTAGTAAAAAATGCTAATGTTCTGCCAAACTGGTAGTAAAAAAAAACAGCTACTCGTTCGGCCGAACCAATATTTCTTTCCTTTTTCCTCCTGACGATCAGCTGTTCCAACGATCAGCTGTGTCGTGATCCCCCTCGCTGAGGCTTCCCTGAGACCCAGGAGGCAGAAAGGGGCGCAGTGGGGGGGCCACAAAAAAAGAAGAAGCCACGCCCACCCAGTCACATGGCCACGCCCACAGAACCAGTAGTAAAAATATTTGCGTCCCACCCCTGTAACAACTTCCTTGCTTCGCCATGGAAATTTGGAGTCGTTAGGTCAGGACTGCCTGTACCCCAAATACAGCTTGCTGAAGGAAAACCGTTTTAATAATGTGCAAACACGGCTGTCCCTTTGTTCCTCTCTTCCCCTCTGCAGGAGAACAAACGAATGAAGCAATGTCTGGAAGAAGAGCTGAAATCCAGGAAAGATTTGGAAAAATTGGTCCGAAGGTTACTGAAGCAAACGGACGACAGTATTCGAGAAGAGACCGGCCGCCGTTCCTCGATGCTAGCTTGAACCCCGCAAACCCCACTCAGGAAAGTTTTCAGCCGCCTCTTGTACTCCCTCGCTCCTTCGGCAGGGAATCACGCCTCTTTTGCTTCTTCGTCGCACAAAAGAAAAGATAAAAACAAATAGCCCAGCTGTTGTTTTTTTTTAATTTTTATTCCTCCTTCCCCTCGTTTTGCATGCTGCTCACGGCCGGCGAAGATTTGCTCCAAAATGGACATCACAAAAGTCGCAAAAAACTTTTCCAGGACTTCTGATATCGTTCCCCCTCGTCCCATGTGTCTCATCCCAAGAATATATTGCTCCTGAGAAGGGATGGGTCACCACTCAGCGTGAAGCAGATTCCTGAATGCAAAACCCAGTTGAGAGGAAACGCAGGGAAGAAACAACCCCCCAAAAAAAAAACCTGCCCGTACCTCCTTCTGTTCTTGTTTTGCTTTTAAAGTTTGTGTGTGTGTTTTTGTTTTTTTTAATTTATTGAGTGGGAGGGAAAAGCAAACTCGGTTTCCCGAATTGCAACCGAGGGAGAAGCCAAATGATCATTTGCACTTCTATTATTATCATTTTTTCCCCCCCAGGGAATCAGGAAAACGAGCGTGAGATTCGTCGTCCTCTCCTCGAGACGGCGAGAATCCTCCTCTGCGGCCTTTCTGGAGAGGATATTAATGCAAAGGATCTCAGATTTTCGGAGAACGGATCCCTCTGGATTCCCCGCTTTCAGTTCCTTGCGCATTAGCCACGGATCCCTCAGGAAGTGGGTTGAAACGAAGAGACAGCAGCCAATGGCAGGTTCACCTCTTCCCATTGGTATTGTCTCTCCGGTTTGAGCTGGGGAAGAGTTGGACTAGAAAGATCTCCGAGGTCCTTTCCATCTCTGTGATTCTGGTTTTAGCAGTAACCAGGGCGGCCTGATTGCAGGTCTGTCCTCGCCTTACAACAGTTCCATTTTGTGACCCTTCAAAGTTACAAAAGGATGGGGGGGGGGGAAAAGTGACTTACGAACATTTTTCAAGTTGCCAAGCGCCTCAAATTTTTTTTGATCGCCTGGCCATGGGGGATGTTGCAACTGCCGCACGGGCGAGGAATGGTTGTACGTTAATCGTTTTTCAATGCTGTTGTAGCTTTGCATGGCCACTAAACGAAGAGTCGTAAGTCGAGTTACCTGTGCTCTGAGATTGGAGAGGAGCTGCCTTGGGCTTTCTCTACCGGCAGAGTTATTTTTTGATAGCCGCCCTGTAGCAAGAGTGAGACTGACTCCGAAAAAGTCCGGTGGGAGATAGTCTTTGCATTCCAGCTGTTGGCGGCTGGAGGGGAAAGTTGCAATTGCGTTTTGACAGGCAAAAGCTCTTTGGCTGCAGCAGGGGAATGCATCTGGAGACAGTCAGGAAGGGCCGAGACAATCAGATCGCAGGGGAAAGCTGAGAAAAATGAAGAGGCAAAAAGCACACAAACTGAGCGAGGGACGCATTCTTGGGTTGGAAGCGTGTCGCAAAGAAACAGAATGGCGATGTGACCCCCTAGAAGATCTCCCTCAAGTCTGCATGTAAGCAATGGACTTTTCCCTCTTCAACCCAAAAAAGAATGAACTTCTGCAAGGTAGGCACTTCAAAAGGAATTCTTTATGGAAAGGAAATGATTCCAATACTAGTCAAAGCAGAATCTGCTTCCAGGCATACAGGAACAGATAAAGGGAGTTAGTACCCTTCCCCTTATTTAGATGTGGATTTTGTCAAACAAAGAACCAGTATGTTAATTCCCCCCTCCCCTTTTCTGGGAACGTATTTTAGAAGAGTTTCCCAGGGAGTATCTTCCAGAGCTGGAATTTTTATGGTCCCTTCTCCTCTTGCTATCTCTCCAAGAGGTGACAAGTTTCTGGCTCCAGTCCTCCAGTTGTATATCGTGTGTGAGTTATACAGATTCAATATAAGATTTAATATATTCAGGTTACATCAAAAAGGATGACTTATACCAACTTCCCCCCCACCCTTCTTCCATTGAAGAATGGCAGATACACGGATCTGACGCTGCAGCTCCTCAGTGTCCTTCTTGGTGAATGATCTACTGGGAATTGGGTGGGTTTTTTTCCCCCGGCCACAGAAGGTCTACAGTTTTCCCTTTTTGACCCACCTGGCCAGAAATTAGAATCAGACAGAATAGAGGAGGAGGAGGAGGAGGAGGAGGAGGAGGAGGAGGAGGAGGAGGAGGAGGAGGAGGAGGAGGAGGAGGAGGAGGAGGAGGAAGAAGAAGAAGAAGAAGAAGAAGAAGAAGAAGAAGAAAGAAGAAGAAGAAGAAGAAGAAGAAGAAGAAGAAGAAGAAGAAGAAGAAGAAGAAGAAGAAGAAGAAGAAGAAGAAGAAGAAGAAGAAGAAGAAGAAGAAGAAGAAGAAGAAGAAGAAGAAGAAGAAGAAGAAAAAAATGAACCTACCTTGTAGGCCTTCTTTTTTTAAAAAAAGAAAAAGTGTGATAGGTTTCCAAGTTCAGCTGTTATCTTATAAAGGAGCTTCTTGAAAGGGTTCAAACCATCTAGACCAGGGATGTCCAACCTTGTCGACTTTAAGACCTGTGGACTTCCAACTCCCAGCTATTCTGACTGGGGAATTCTGGGAGTTGAAGTCCACAGGTCTTACAATGGTCAAAGTTGGACCGCTTCTCTAGTTGGGGGAGCGATGGAGTTGAAGGTTGTTTTGGTGGTGCTAGCCACACAGCACCGAGCATTGCCAACTTCTGAGAACATACCTGGAGGCACCTCTCCTCAAACCTTCCTAAATTCAGCAGTGGGGAGGAAGAACACCTGCCTGAGCTGAATGCCGAGATGATCTTCAGAGGCCCCCCGCATGATCTTGGGTGTCTTCACTTGTTTCTGTGCTTCCTTACTACTCCCAGCCAGGTGCTTCCCAAAACTTGGATCCATAGGTGTCCTAAGCAATTCCAAAACTGTATTTGGAGCATGTCGGGGGTGAGTTGAAATCAATATCCACAAATCCACCTCTCTTCAAGTTTGAGGTGGCCCCTCAGGAACGAGCAGCAACTTCAACATAGGAAGAAGAATATTATGCTGATCTGTTCTTGGCAATCAAGGAAACCATGAAATCTCTGGGCACAAGAGATTATATAATACATAATCTTGATTTCTCAAGGATTGCTAATTTTTTCAGAAAACTACAACACAAACCTTTGGACTTCCTTGCTAAGCATAAATTCCATCTCTGCTTGGTCAGCCAAGGAAATTACTGTGTCCAAGCCTCCAAAATTTAGGAAATACTGGCCTGTTTCCACTATATGCATCAGGTGTTATAATATGTTTGTGTGTGTTGTTGTTCTAAGGAAAATTAAGGCTGCAAAAATTCCACATTTTTCAGAGAAATCCAAGGAACTCAGAGAGAGTTTCCACAAAATGCATAGGATTGTGATGTTTAAAAAAAAGGAAGGATATACAATTGTACTAAAGGAATAGAAGCCATTTGAACCTGATTGGATAATATGCATATATATATATATATATATATATAAATACATATAAATATATATTTACAGTTTTATGTAAATAGGTTTCTGTTAAGACTTTATCTTATTTGTTCCTTTCGTTGCTTTTCGATTTTTCTCTTGTTCTGTTTTTATTTCCGGCCCACCACAACTGATGCAATCAAACCCCTTGTTTTCTAAAAAATATTTTTATTTTGAGAAATTTTTAAAATTTTGGTTTTCAAGGAAATAAAAGAGGATTTTTAAAAGAAAACAGGCTGTGCCTTTACAAGCGTACGTGTCATCTTTCATGATATTAGGTCTGTCTGGTTATTTCTCCTCGGAGTGGTTTAGTTTTGGCTAAAAACGAAAGGAGGTCGTTGCAAAAATCTCCCTTAAAAAAAACAACAACCCGGAAGTTTAAGCAGAAAACATCAGCAAAAGAAAATGTTTTGGTTCAACCATTTTGGCAGGCTGTTTAAGAACAGGATGAGATGGAATTGTTTTGTCTTTTCATCATGCACACAACCACTTCCGTCGACTCTGCTAAACCAACATATTTATAATTCATTAGAGCTGGTTGCCTAAAGCAGGGGTCTCCAACCTTGGCAACTTTAAGACTTGTGGACTTCAACTCCAAGAACAGAGTTGAAGTCCACAAGTCTTAAAGTTGCCAAGGTTGGAGATCCCTGGCCCAAACTATAGGAGCCTATTTAACACAAGACTAAGGAGTTGTCATCTTTGATCCTACAAAACATCACTTCGAGCTGTGAGTTTGGGAACCATCTGAGCCAAGATTTCATCATCTCATGGCTACTTCAGCAAGAAGTTCATCTTAGGGAACCTAATTTTTTTTCCTTGGGTCCAAAATACGAAAAGAGGTTGCAGGAATTGGGTATGTCTAGTTTAATGAAAAGAAGGACTAGGGGGGGGTGACATGATAGCAGTGTTCCAATAGCTAAGGCAAGAGTCTTCAAACTTGGCAAGTTTAAGACTTGTGGACTTCAAACTCCCAGACTTCCTGAGCTAACATAACTGGAGGAAGAATTCTGGGAGTTGAAGCTCACAAGTCTTAAACTTGCCAAGTTTGAAGCCCCTCTTCTAAGAGGTCACCAGAGAGGGGAGAGTATTCTCCAAAGCAGCAGAAGGCAGGACAAGAAGCAATGGGTGGAAACTCATCAAGGAGAAAAGCAACCTGGAATTAAGGAGAAACTTCCAGACAGCGAGGACAATTAATCAGTGGAACAACTTGACTCCAGAAGTTATGGGTGCTCCATCACTGGAGGTTTTTAAGAAGAGATTGGACAGCTCCTTGTTTGGAATGGTATTAAGTTCTCTTGCCTGAGCAGGGGTTGGGCTAGAAGACCTCCAAAGTCCCTTCCAACTGTGTTAAACAGTCTTGTATAAAATATACTCATATATAATCATAGGAGGGTTTACACGTTATGCAAAGCTGGCCATGTTGACTAGACATGTTTGCAGTTGGCATCTCAGCACCTTTGAAGAACATCAGATTGGGGAGCGTTGGTTGATCTTGAGGAACAAGCAGTTAGGGTCTTTCTTAGTCCACTTTGGAGGTAACTGTGACCTGGGGTGGGCTTCCAGGATGCAGCAGATGCTTCCCCACTGAGATATGGGTCCATCAGTGAGTTCTACTAGCAAAGCACGCATGAGAACGAGAGGCGCCCAGATTTCTCCTTCAGCAACAGTCCTGGAAGCCACGTGAGATGCTGTCTTGAAACCGGCAGCGCTCAGCCTTCCAACATGGAACAAACTATTGCTCTCATATTCAGGGCCGCCTATATTTGATAACCTTCAGATTTGAACAATTCACCCCCCGCCCCCCGCTTAATAAATTAAATAAAATACGTCTATAAAAGAAATAGAACCAGAGAGTTCATAAATATGGTTGGAGGACAGGAGAAGGGATGGCGGGACCCAGAATGAAGCATCTTTTTCTAGGAGAGTTGAATAAGGCCAAAGTAGGTGTACCCATAGTTGAAATCTACTCTGGAGATGTCCGTTACGTTGACAAAGATGGTGTGGCCCGACTGGAGCTCCACAGCCCTGCTCAGGTGGATGGACTGCAAATCACACAGGTCCACTGCAGTGTTGTAAGTCCCAACACCCTTCATTAGCAGTTGATGTGTCTCCAACGGCAGGTCAAGATAGACGTGGACCTTGAATATGAGTGGGGCAGGCAACTGTGGCTTGCTGCAAAAGGTGACTTGGGCATAGATGTAATACCGTCCACCTTTGCTAATTGTGATTTTTCCATCCCGGTTGGAGAACACGTCATCCTTTGGGGCATAGGTCGTATTCTTCCAGTGTAGAACTGTAGGGAGGAAGGTGATAGGTTTCATTTATTCCATGTCAGCTCAATAAGGTAAAACCAGATTAAGAAACCAATGGCCTAGAAGTCCACTTTTATTTTTGGGTAAGGGACAACTACATGCTGGCTTGGGAATTCTGGGAGTTGAAGTCCATACATCGTAAAGTTGTCCAGTTTGAAAAGCTTTTGGGGGTTGAGGGTTCCTTCAATCGACCGGGGGAGGGGGGGCAGCCTGTCAACCCTGAAGCTGACCTGGCTGTGGCTGCTTTCTTTTCTGTAGCTTTTTCTACAGGGATTTTCCTTCACGTAGCTTCAGGCTTGACACAGCCTGGAGCTGAGGGTGAGGGGTGTAGTGATAGCTGGGGTTCTGCAGATAGAGACCCTGGGAAAATCCCCCAAAAAGTCTGCAGGAAAATCCCCCATCCCGTTTTCCTACCAATCAATTGTTCTTTATTTGGGATCACAGGATCCTCTCTCTCTCTCTCTCTCTCTCTCTCTCTCTCTGTCCCCCCCCCCCATGAGACCTCAAAAGCAGGTTAGTGAAGGAATGTGGCTGCCTTGGAGGGGGTGGGGGTGTGAGGGACTTTCTGTGTGTGTGTGTGTGTGTGTGTGTGTGTGTGTGAGAGAGAGAGAGAGAGAGAGAGAGAGAGAGAGAGAGAGAGAGAGAGAGAACATCATTGCTAGCCCTCTGAGGTTAGATTGGATCTCTTCTCTCTCTCTCTCTCTCTCTCTCTCTCTCTCTCTCTCTCTCTCTCTCTCTCCCATCAATGTCAGCAAGCCACCGTCAATCAAAATTCATATTAGTGGTCCACATTATGATTTAAAATTATGAGTTTGGTGGTCCCCGAGGTCCCAAAAGTTGGTGACTCCTGCTTGTCTGAGCTATTTTTCAAGTTAATCTCTCTTGGCCTGGGCTCAACCCCGTCTTATCTGACTCTTGCCTTGAAAGCAAATCTTTCTCTAATTCCACAAGACCAGAAAATAATGCCGGTTCTCACCTTTGCTCTGGCTGCTCTTGCCTGCCAGGTGAATGCTTGCACCTCGCTTTGGATTACCTAAAATAAAAAAAATAAAAAAACAGCAGTCATTGAAAGTTTCTGCCTTTTGATCAAAATTTGATAGCCAGATATAATGCTACCTGACTCTTTAATTCACAATTTAGGAAAAAGCTTCCCCCTTTTAATAAAATTTGTGAGCCAGACAAGGTGCTATCCAACTCTTAATTTTCAATTTATTGGCTAGAATAAGGTTCCTCGCTCCGTGAACCCTTCATTGACTGGAGGATGGTCAGGAAAGGGAAAAAGCACTAGAAAAACCCAGAAAGAAGGCCTGAAAAAGTCAGAAATATGGCACAGAACGATCCAAATGAACTAATTTCCAAGTGAGGATTGTACAGCTAGGGAGTTGCCAGCATTTGTGGAAAACTTTCTCCACTGTTTTAGGGCCAAGATGCCTCCAGTAATGTAATTGCATTCATAACCAATTTTCTGGTGCTAGTATTATGACTTCATAGCCTCTTAAAAACCAATTTTTGGCAATGGTGTTAATGTGCCTTGAACCAACTGTGTGTGTGTGAGAGAGAAGTGGGGGGAGAGAGAGGGGGAGAGAGAGAGAAGAGAGAGAGGGGAGAGAGGGGAGAAAGAGAAAGAGGGAGAGAGAGAAGAAGAGAGAAAGAGAGAAGAGAGAGAGAGAGGAGGAGAGAGAAGAGGAAGAGGGAGGGAGGGAGAAAGAAAGAAGGGAGGGAGGAGGGAGAGAGAGAGGGAGGGAGGGAGAGACAGAAAGAGGGAGGGAGAGAGAGGGAGGGAGGGAGAAGAGAGAGAGGGGGAGAAGAAGAGAGAAGGGAGGGGGGGAGGGAGGGGAGAAAGAGAGGGGAGGGAGAGAGAGAGGGAGGGAGGGGAGGGAGACAGAAAGAGGGAGGGAGAGAGAGAAAGGGAGGGAGAGAGAAAGAAAGAGAGGAGGAGAGGGAGGGAGAGGAAAGAAAGAGAGAAAGGGGGAGGGAGGAGAGAGGGAGGAGAGAGAAAGAGAGAGGGGAGGGAGAGAGAAAGAGAGGGAGGGAGGAGAGGAGAGGAGAGAGAAAGAGGGGAGGAGGGAGAGAGGAGGAGAGGGAGGGAGAGAGAGGGAAATAAAGCTTTTTCAACTTACCTGTTTGCATAGCTGGCACAATTTGATCTGGAACCTGTAGAAGAAAAAGAAACTATTTATACGATTTATAGAGGGTTAAAAACATACACATTTAAAAAACAACAACAACCCCACAATATTTATTGAGAAGTTTCCCCAGGTCATCCAATCTCTCCTAAACCTCAAAGCCTGAATTTGGCTTTACCATCAGAAGGTCAGAAAAGGGGAAAGGAAGGAGCCCACAGGGTAAGATTTTACATAGCTCAACCAACGAACTGGACTTTTTATTTCATTTGACCGACTGTGCCGCACTGAATGGGGCGACTCCGTATATTTCTCTGCTGCTTCAATGATGCTGCATTTAGGAATTGCGAGCAGGGATCAAGGCAGAACAGCCCTGGTTGAAATCACAAAAGTCCCTCTTTTTCTTTTTCTTTTTTTTTCTTTTCTCTTTTTTGCATTTTGGAGACCCCCCAGTACCCCAGACAGAGGGAGCAATTGCTCTCAGTTCCATATGAAATAAAATTATAACGTAATCCGAAATTTAAAAAAAAAAACACGTCTTGACCTGGAACAGAGGAGGTGAGTTAATCCATCCTCTTTTCCTGCCTGGGTCTTTGGGGCCACGACCTTTCATTTTTTAAAAAAAAGATTATCTGGGACAGCTCCTGCGGCTTAATCGGTTATTATTCTTAAATGACTTTGGGTTTTGCAAGATGAAACTGCTGGGACAGGAAAACCTGTATAACTTGCAGTCTCAGAATGAACCCCTGAGCGTGAATAGAAATAGGGTGTGAAAATAGGGTGTGAAAATGCAAATGCTGCTTCCAAGAAGCCACTTTCTTTGCCTCTAAAAGTGCTTTTGTTTTGTCTGTCTGTTTGTTTGTTTTTCCCCTCTTCTCTTTTAATGTAAGCATCAACTTTTCCCCCTTACTTCCTCCCCAGATCTGTCTTACACAACCAGCTTTTTCCAAAATGACACATTTCTAGATGTCCCATTTTTTCCAATGGTTAACAGAA